>NC_056741.1:947019312-947106812 GCF_019279795.1 Protopterus annectens
ACAGTGGAACTCCGGTCCGCTAATGATTGGTAGTTGATTTTTACGTAGAGAGTTACCAGCCCTCACGCACAACCTTCAACGAAGGTACGCCCATTCACGCATGTCTCCACGCAGAAGACACTCTAGCTGAGAATCGAACCAGACAGCGTCTTACTGTGAGGTGACTGCCCCACTTAGTTATGGGGCTTGCTTAGAATCAAACCCTGTAACTTAGGTACAGGGGGGGTAAGAGCTTTAATCCAACTGCCAGACCCAAGCTTGTAGATAAAATGTTGATGCAAGACCTGTTCGGTTAACTTTAGAGTAGTCTGACAGAGAAGATGCAGGCAGGTCAAAAATGAGATGCAGGTGTCCTTCAATGAAGTAAGCCCCCCCCCCACCCCCTAAAAAAAATTAATAAATAAAACACTATGCTATATGCAACAAACTATCTGATTTTTGAATGATTTTTGGATTTCTGAACAACACTTACTACTACATCATTTAGACTGTTCTGCTTTACTCATCGCACTAAAGAATGACTTTAATTTACTGATAGACCTGAACTGTGTAATACAGCCTAAACGTGTTGCACTTTAGTAATATATTTTTGCATTACCTTGTTTACAGCCTCCATATAGTCTGCTTTATTTATAGTAATGATCAGAACCATCTGATCTTCAGTATCCCTGATGTAGTCAGCTGTTGCATATTATTGTGGTACATTCTTGTCTACAAGATCAAATTGCAGAGGATTTCTGCATTTTGTTAAAAACTGTTAGTGTGGCAGTTAGCACACAGGACTAAAGCATTGACGAGCTGCTTCCTGTGGCAAGAGTACAGGCTTTGAATCTTTCCACCTTCATTTACCTCCTGTGTGACATTTAGCAAGTCATTTAACCAGGCAAAGCTTTGGAGCAATTGGGAATTTGTGCTAGGCTCCTTAATGGTCCAGGACTGAATGCATAGTAACTATGAACATGTCATTGTTTGTCAGACATTTCTTATTGCATAGCTGATCTAGTTCAGGAATGTTATTGCACTATCACTAGCAAGCTATTTTAATGCAATACAGCCAATTTATTCTTCAAGGATAGCAGGCACTGCATTTGTAGACAAAGCAAAGTTGTTTGCCAGCAACAGCCTCTGCATTAGTAATAGTTCTCTTTAATATAGAATTATTTAGATTACTTTTACTTTGGTAGAGATTGTGTATATTTACATTCAATATATTATCTGTGGGTTAATATTTTGTATGTTTTCATACCCGTCAATACACTTCTATTTTAACTGTGTTACACATAGCTGGATTTTATGGTATGATGCTAGTGATCTTTATACCGTTTCATGATGTTCATCCAAAGTTACCAATAAAGTGCATGTCATTTATTTCTTCACAACAATAAGGTGTGTATACAGTCAACAAAGTGGCTATAATTGTTGGTGGTAGTGGTGGTCAAGGCTTTCTGTGGATGAGAGGAACTTATGCTCTCATCTGGTAATTTTTAGACATTCTTTAATCTGGCTTTGCAAGACAGTGCGCGTGTATGAAAATTATGTTGAAATACTTCGGCTAATGTGTGTTTCAGTGAAAGAAATTGAAATATGTGCCTTTGATCATTATTACTGTTTTCAGTTATTTTTTGACACACATCTGAATGTGATCAACAATGTAACTATAACTGCTGGATTTGAGGGCATGTTTGTATTTAAACATGACTGATTGACCCTGCAGGGCTAATAAAGTTAAAAAGTGCTTAGTCTGTCTTTGTAGAAATAGTGTGCATTTGAGTAAAGCAAATTGGAATTATGTGTGCATTTGAGTAAAGCAAATCAGAATTAGTGTGCATTTGAGTAAAGCAAATTGGAATATTTTACTCTGGCCATTTTTATTGCATTCAGGGATGTGATGTGATGTGTACATAGCTGATGCTAGAATGGCTGTAACTGCTGAATGGATATTGCTCGATTATAATGAAAGCAGTTTGAATGGTCTTATTGTTGAAATGTTCTAAAATGCATCCTTTTTTCAATATTGGCTCATATATTGCTTATTGAAAAAAAATGTGCAAAACTACTAATTTAAAATGTACTCTTTCAAATGTTTCAATGAGAGACTGTTACATTTTGTTTAGCTTAGCAAATGGCCATCAGTGATTGTGCAATAAAATTTGAACAAAAGTTTTAAATTAAATCCAAATCCCTGTAATCACTGTAAAAGTAAAGAAAAAGACAGAATTCACACTGACAGGTTTGAACAGTGTTTATGGTAATGGGGAGAGACAGGCAAGCAATGGGACACTAGAATAGCTGTGGGCAAGGGGCCTTCATTACCCTGCCTAGGGCCCCATTTGACCATGATCTGGCTGTGTGAGCATGCATAAACACATACTAAAGATGTATCTGGACACACTGTAATAAAAGGCATACACTAGTTCTCAACATGCACATTTTTATCTACAGCCTATACGCATTATCAAAATATTTAAAAACATGTCTAGGCACATCAACCAATAAAAACATTATTCTTAACACACTGCCTCAGTCCAACAAAAATAAAAAAAGCAACATATACAAAAAGAATAAACCAGCTCCTCACTACTAAATCAATAAACTAGAATTCAAACATAGCATTTTAACACAAACATTAACTAAACATAAAAAAAGACACTAAACAGTATATGAGAAAATGGTATTATTAGTAAAATAGAGTGGATCTTAAAAAAATATAAATCAAAAATAAACTACCCAACATAACTAAACTATAAAAAAATCACAGAACACCCTATTCATAAAACCCCAAAGAAATGCATACTCTTCAACATACAATTTATGTAAATAAAACTGCTATGGCTAACTGAAAAAAAAACAGGATAAATAATTCCAAGTTTTAAAATAAAAAGAAAAGGAGTGGATGAACTGAAGTGCCCTGATTCCAAAAAACTTGCTCTCAAAACTGAGAGCAGGCTGACAGTAGGTATTTTGGAATCTGGTTCCCATAGTGAGCCTGTTAATACTTCACACCAAAGTAAATCACTTGCACTTAGAGCAGGGCTTTTGGAATAAGGGCAGACGTACACTGAGAGTATTGCTTTTGGAATCTGTCCCAATATGTGGGTATCTACTTTGTGTGCTGTATGAAAAATGCAATACCCTCAAATGAATGTACCGCATCGACTAGAACCCGTATATATGTGAATGTATGTGTATATATTTATGTAAGTAGAAATGTATGAATGATTATATAATAAATGATCAACATGTTAAATGACTGGTATAGAAAACATTAAACAAAACATATTGGCAATTCATTATATAGACAACACAATTTAAAGAGTCTCAGTACTCTGAAAAGGAAACAAATTTCCTTTTCTGATGTATTAACCAAAACTCTACCAAACATTCAGTTTAACATTTTATGAATAGTGGTAGTGTTATGGAACTTTTTTTTTAAGGTAAAGGGCACATTTAGAGCTAGGTGCGGGGTTAGAGTTAGCATTCATTTTTTAGGTGGAGTGGGGGGGGCTTACACTATCACTATACAAATGCGCACACACACACACACACACACACACACACACACACAAAACACTAAATCTATCCACTTACCTGACCCTAACCTCAATCCACAAACACACACGCACACACTCTTAAACAAATCCCCTTACCTAACCCTTACCCTAAAACACACACCGTCACATACAAAATCCCAGTCTGATCACAAAGCCACTTACCTCAGTAGACCAACAGGAAGTTGTCAAATCTGCCATTCACACAAATGGCCATTCTCACAAACAAATTTCAGTTCACTTAGTTGCCACTAGTGTTGACCAAAGGAACTGTAACCAGGTAAATTTATCAACCTGCACAAAGACTGAAGCCACTTTCTTAGTTAACTGCAAGTTGACAAGCCAACTAACTGAAAACTCGCTTTATTAAATGATCTCACTCCTTCCAGTACAGCTCTTTTAAGTGTACTTTTAACTCCCATTGGTTGTGGCTTAAGCCTTTAAAATAATGAAGTTCTTTCCTTTCAGTTCAAGCAAATATTCATATCTCCAGAACCATAAGTGTTACTAAAAACTATAAAAAGCAAACTATTCAGGATAAATTAACTTTTACATTAGTGGCATTCATTCAGTTTGATGACTTAAACTGGATCTTATAACCAAAAGTAAAAGCAGTGAATATTAATTTTTTTAATATTGTATAAACAGCTTATGATATCTCAGTAACTATTCAAGCAAGACATATACTGCCAGCAGGATCTTCTTCATAACTTTCAAATGAGGCTATGCAGTGCTGTCTATGTTATCTGAATGTTGAGATATTTAGAGAAATATGAAAATTATTACAATACAAATAAACAGTATAGAAATAATATTCAATATCTCTTTAGTTTCATTATATAGAGGTCAAATATCAATACAATTGTACTTGCAATAATATGCTTTAAGATGAAATCTTCTGATACCTTGTACATAGCAAAGTTTTGGAATTATTTATTCAAATATGAATAAGCAATATTTGACACCTACAGGAATCAGTAGGAGTTAACGGCAGAAATGCCTACAGGTGCACTTGGCTGTAATGAGTTAACACTAATCAAAAAAGAACAGTCTCCTTTTCCAATCATTAAATCTAAGTTTTATATATATATATATGGGTCTACTTCGGTTATTCGAAGTAGACCCATATATATATATATATATATATATATATATATATATATATGGGTCTACTTCGAATAACCGAAGCGCCACGTCACCGACACCTGGAAGACCGAGACGGAACGACCGAACAGGTGGGTTACCGAAAACGCGATATCCCGACAGCTGAGAGACCGACAACGGCAGCGTGTGAGCACGATCCGGTAAGTGTGCGAAAGTGAAAGATTTAGGATTGGGGAGCGGACAGGTAAGTGTACGATAGTGAGGGATTTTAGGTTAGGGTGTGGGAAAGGTGAGTGTGCGGTTGTGTCGGACTAAGGGTCCCGGTGAGGTAAGTGTGTGGAAGTGACGTAGAGCAGTGTAGGGAAGGGTTAAGTGTGTCAGGGTTAGAATGCGGGTGGAGTGAGTGTGCGATAGTGACGGGCTGAATGTTTTAGGGTGGGTTAAGTGAGTTAGGGTTAGGGTGCAGGTAGGGTAAGTGTGCGATAGTGACGGTGTTGAGGTTTAGGGGTGGGTTAAGTGAGTTAGGGTTAGGGTGCAGGTAGGGTAAGTGTGCGATAGTGATGGTGTTGAGGTTTAGGGGTGGGTTAAGTGAGTTAGGGTTAGGGTGCTGGTTGGGTAAGTGTGCGGTAGTGTCGGACGTTAGGGTTAGGATTTAGGTTAAGGTTAGTGGATATGTTATTGTGTGCAGTGTGTAGTTGACGTTTTTTGTGTCGGTGTAGTGGTGTTCGGTTTTTTGAGTTGTTGGTGTTGTGTGTTTTCGGTTGTTTGGGGTCGGTAACTTGTGTGTCGGTGAATCGGAAGTTCGGTGATAGAAAGTAGACCCATATATATATATATATATATATATATATATATATATATATATATATATATATATATATCTATGGGTCTACATTGTATTATCGATAATACGGTTCCTCGAACTGTACGTCCGATAACTGACTTCAGCGAAAGTGCATTATATCAAAAATGCACTTTTGCGGAAAAATAAAAACTAAATTAAAAAAACACACTAAAAACGATTATGCAGATAATATTCTCAGTCCGAGATCGCTCTACAGTGTGGAAAAGGGAATATTCCCTTATCCCTACTGTACCATGATCTCAACAAGAGTTTGCTTAGTTGTATATCAACACTACACGCTGATGTACAACTAATCTTACATGCAAACTGCATTTTTTTGGGGGTTTTCTTTAGCTAAAGTGCATTTTTGATAAAATGCACTTTTGCTAAAGTGGGTCCACGAAAGTACAGTTTGATGAATCGTACTTTCGATGCAACAACTAAGACCCATATATGTATGTGTATGTGTGTGTGTATGTGTATATATACATATATATATATATATATATATATATATATATATATATATATATATATATATATATATATATATATATATATACACACACACATACATACACATACATACATGTATATATATATATATATATATATATATATATATATATATATATACACATACATACATACACACACACACGCGCACACACACACACACACACACACACACACACATATATATATATATATATATATATATATATATATAAAATTATTTGAAATGTTGGGACCTGGACAGAATGGCTGAAAGACTGGACTTACATATAACAAGTCTGAAATACTATTTCTTGGAATATTCTCTTTTCTCCAACCTATAGTGTTCTTGGAGTTCGATATATAAGTTCAGGTGGTATGGGGTTGCAGGTAGGTGTGCCTCCCTTTCAAAACATTGTTTCTTCTGGATCTATTCTCCAAGTCACCGATTTGTTTAGTAATAAGGTATTCTGTCGTAGTAGAAATTCAGTATTGTTCTCATCTTTGGATACTCAGATATCCTGAATAGAAGATGCCCTTAATGACATAGAAGTCAAAGTTTTCTGTTGTTTTAAAATCTTGTGCATCTGTTCCATCTGTTTGGTACATTTTTCTTTAAAGCTGTCAAGTCTGTTATCCAGTCTGTCCATTTTTAAAGAAAGTTCTTGTATGTTAGAAAGAAGAGATTTCAGTTCTTTCTTTAAAGGCAAGTCCTGATAGATTTGTCTCTGAATTACTCATTTCACAGTTACTGGTACAGACATTTCAAATGAATAATTTAACAGGAAAAAATTAAAATATTTAGAATTTTTTTTATTTAATATCCTTCTATGTAGTAATATAGCATGATAGTTACAAACAGTGTTATATGTATTGTCTTTTATCTGTGTCAATCTCTTTTTTTCTCAGAACTGGAAAAAATGATTGAATTTATTATAATACTATATAGACTCTTATAAATAGAATAGAACCAAATGACTACAAGATCTGCTATGCTTTACAGTTTTATATCAAGCAAATGAGTGTTTATAATCTGAATATTATGTATATACTAACTCCTTTTAATTTTGTTACATAAGTTAGACCTTTTATATATTACAACTTTAAAGGTAGTAGAGTAATGCTAGATACTTACTTGTGGGTAGGTGGTAGTGTTTAAACAGGACAGCTATTGAAACCAGGAGTTTTATACTCAACAGGGGAGAGTAGGCAATGGGGAAAGAACAATGCACGTATAGTAGTTTACAAATTAATTTTTTTTTTTTTGGTATCTACTATTCTTGACAGAAAGTTTACAGTTAACAGTCTCAATGATCTTATATCTATGAGTAAGCAGTTCATTACATATAATAATAGTTTTTCAGTACCATATTATTTACAAATGAATGAAGGTATTATATGTAATACTGATTTATTTTTTTCTTATTTCAGTAGTATAGCCAACATGAAATGCACACCAATTAATATCAATGAATTAAATAATGGTTGTAAAAGGGGTAGCTTATACACATTTTTAAAAATATTTAATTCCCAATTTCTCTTTTAAGAGGAAACACATTTAATAAAAGAAGATTTGGATAGACTTAACACTAAACACTATTCTATACTGACTACCTCTCACTATAAACAAAAGAAATGAGGGATGGTTATTTTACGGAAACATTCTTTGCCTCTACCTAAAATCCTAAATACATTTAGTGATGAAAAAAGGCATGTTTTGTTCAGTGACTTTAGAGATTCAAAAGAAACTATACACTTTTATTAATGTCTACTGGATACCTGGATTAGGAATACAAACAGTTATACAAAGTTGGGGGAAATAATACTAATATCAAAGGGAAACATAGTTTTGCAGGTGACTTTAATTGTATTTTATCTGACAAGGACACCAACACTAGTTGTAAAAGGAAGAAACCTGCCTCAGTCAACCTGTCTCTTTGACGAAGCTCACTGACCTATACAATATGAGATATATAAACTCTTCTTTACATATTTATCACACAGGAATGGGACACAATCATGAATAAATAGAGTATATGTTTCAAATGAGATCAATAGTAGAACAGCTAATGTTAAAGTAGTGTCTTGCCCATTACCTGTACAATATGAGAGATATAAAATCTTCTTTATATATTTATCACACAGGAATGGGACACAATCATGAATAGATAGGAGTATATGTTTCAAATGAGATCACTGGTAGAACAGCTAACAAAGTAGTGTCTTGTCCACTGTTGGATCATAAAGCGATAACATTTGAAGGTATATTGAATTCTAGTAATAACATCCCAATGAAAAGGATTTCTGGATATATAACCAATATGAAAGACTTTAAGTAGTTCTTAAATAAAAAATTCAAACTTTTATTAAAATTAATCATACAGGTAACACCTCAGAAATTTTTGTATGAGACTCTTTAAAAGCATATCTTTTTGGCAAAATTACAAGTTGGTTTGCACAAAAAAAAAGAAACAATTAGAGAAATAACTGATAGATTTACAGGAGAAAATTGATAAGTTAAAATTAGATAGTCAAAATGGAAATGTTGGAAGAAATAAATAGCTTAAATTAGAAATTTTACAACATAAAACTATGATAAATTTAGAAAAGATTAAAATATCTAATTATTCCATAAATCCTAAATCTATGCATAAATTGACTTCTAGAACAAAAATGATTGTTAAAGCTAACCACATCAAAGAATTATACTCCTCTAATATTAAAAAGGAGGTTACTTTAATAGAAGATATTGTGGATGTTTTCAGGTCTCATTTTAATAAGATTAATCAACACAAACCAACAATGTATATACAAGATCTAATTAAAACATTTATAATATATATATATATATATATATATATATATATATATATATATATATATACATATATATATATATATATATATATATATATAGACATATATACTGAAAATTGATTGCTATAGGATCAAATAAAAATAACTAACAAGCCTATATCGGTGCCTGAAATCAAAATTCAAATTAATAAATTAAAATCCAATAAGGCACCTGGAAATCATGGTATAACACCAGAACTATATAAAATGATGACTAAGAATGCTTTGAGTATTTAACTAGAGTTATTTTCAGTAGTTAAAGGGCGTATGAAGGTACCACCATCCTGGAAATACACCATACTATTTTCAATTTTAAAACCTGACAATGAATAAACACAATGTTCTTCATATAGACGAAATTAATTATTAAATGCAGATTATAAAATATTTATGGCAATCATACCTCTCAACTGTCCAGATTTTTGCCTCTTATTTTTGACGTGCTCCTCATAAAAGCTGTGGGTTATTTTTGGATTTTTGTGGCAAATTAGTGAGGACTAAAGTCACTAAATAATGACAGTCATTTCAGTTTCAGCCTTCATATCCTTCAGAATATCCATTCTAACACATGAGCTTCTATTCTAGCAACTGTCTAAGTTTGTAAGAGCAATATTTAAAATCTGTCCCTATTTTTGTGGTTTTGTTCCCCCATTAATTTTGGTTTGGTCCAGTTTTGTTATGCTAAGAGGTTGAGAGCTATGATGGCAATCTATGCTTCTAGAATACAAAAATTTCTTCCAAAGCTGAAAAACAATTATTAGACTAGGTTTATAATGAACAGGAACACGTATGATAATACCAAGAAAATACTATGAATGATTATACTCAATTAAAAAAAACTAACTAACTTTGGTTAGTCTGGATATCAGTAGTGCATTTGATTCCGTTAATTGGGAGTACTTACTATTAGTATTAGAGGAATGTAATTTTTCAAACAATTTCTTACAATGAATAAAACTTCTTTATGAAAACTCCTTTGCATACATTAAGATAGGCATGTTTACTAAAGTTAATAAACAGGGTCGTCCCTTGTTCCCATTTTTTTTTTTTTTTGCTCTAGTTATGGAACCTTTTGAAAATTATATAAGATCAAATAAAAACATCAAAGGCATACTAATAAATAATGATTCAATCCCCAAAATACAGTTAGATGCAGATGACATCCTATTAACTTTTACTGATTGCAATTCTTCTCTTATTGCAGTAATACAAGCAACAGAAATATTTCAGAATAAATCGGGACTCAGTTTTAACAAGAATAAGACTAAAATATTACCTGCTAATTATAAAATTAATAAAATAGATTAGAAATTGCATCACTTACTTAGGGATTATCTTGTCTGATAATATTAAAGATATAACAACCGTTAATTATAATACTAACTTAAATTCCATAAAACAAATTCTTAATAAATGGAATATTTTTTTCACTATGGAAGAGAGAGGGTTCCTGTCACGTAGTTGAACTTTTACAAGTTTGAACCACATATGGTCGAGACCATAAGTTTGAATTTGTAAAAGTTCGAGCGTTTGAATGGAAATCTCCATAAGTGGAGATTTCCATTTTGTTCAATGTGGTGCAATCTCAGAGTTGGTATATTTAAGTTGCAGGGGTGTGGGGGAGTGCAGGGGGGCTTGCCTCCCCTGCTTATAACAATTTATTTTGTTGTCCATTCTTTTTTTTTTCCATAGTCGAAGTTTAGTAATTTCGAACATAATAGTTCGACCATTAGGTGTCCGGAGTTATGGAACTTCGACTAAATTTTTGGCTGATGTCACCATGCATCACCAGCTATAGGGGTGTGCGTGGTGGGAAACACTTTAGAATCTCGAATTCCTGAAAACTCGATCATCATATGGTCGAGCCCATATGATCGCGTTTTCAAAAACTTGAAAGTCTAAAGTGTTAAAAAAAAACACTTTCATTAAATATAACATTTTTGCAGGGGGGCAAGCCCCCTGCACCCTCCCTAATTAAATATACCATCTCCATAATTGCACTATAGCTAGTAAATGGGAAATTTCCTGTTCTGTGCTTCTGCATACAGCACGGAACAGGAGATTTCCCTTTTCCCCACTGTAGCGCAATTTTGGAGTTGGTATATTTAAGTAGGGGAGGTGTGAGGAGTGCAGCCCCCTACATGAGGGGTGCAGGTGGGCTTGCCCCCCTGCAGAAACAATGTGTTTGAGTATTTTTTTAATTCACGTTGGAATTTCGAGTTTCTGAAAATGTGATCATATGGTCTCGACCATATGAAGTTCGAGTTGTCAGGAATTTGAGATTCTCAAGTGAATCCATGTGGTGACATCAGCTACTGCCTGTTGGACTTGGAGGGAAATGGGATAACATACAGAGTTACAGCAATGGCGGCATCATTTAAAGCTAGTCCTCTAGGTAAGAAAGTTTGCAGAGTCCTCTAGGTAATGGTGGCATAATTTAAAGTTAGTCCTCTAGGTAAGAAAGTTTGTAGAGACCTCTAGGTAATATCGGCAGCATACTTGTATGTGCAAGCATGTGTAAGTTTGCTGCATTTAAGTCCGGTCTAGCATTCAGTTAATCAACCATTCAGTTTGCAGTTCGTCATTTTAATTGACATCTTTAAGTCCGACATTCTCATTCTCTTTCATGTGTGTAAGTTCGTTCTATGGCTCTTTGCATTCAAAGGCATATGTGTATGTGCAAGCATTGCATTTAGAGGCAAATGTGTATGTGCAAGCATGTGTAAGTTTGCTGTTGCTTCTGTGAGATCTTTGCACAAGTTCAAGCATTTATCTTTGCATTTAGAGTTTTTGTGCATGAGCAGTCCTCTAGGTAATGGCGGCATAATTTAAAGTTAGCAATCTAGGTAAGAAAGTTTAGAGTGCTAACTTTAAATTATGCAGCCATTACCTAGAGGACTGTTCATGCAAAAGAACTCTCTAGGTAAGAATGTTTGGGCAGCCGCAGTAGTGCAGCTTTTAGGGTTGCCACCTCACAGCAAGAGGTTCTCCAGTTTGATCCTCCGCTGGGGGTGCCTTCTGGGTGGAGTCTGCATGTACTCCCTGTGGTCACGTGGGTTTCCTCCTGGTGCTCCAGTTTCCTCCCACATCCCAAAGACATGCTGTAGGTGGATTGGACACTCTTAATTGGCCTTAGGTGTGAGTGTGTAAGTGTGTGTGCCTTCTGTGGAAGGTTGGGTGCCGAGCTGGCAACTCGACACTGTAGAACTCCACTGCCAATCATGAGCAAACAGGTGATCCGCTGTGGCGACCCCTAACTGGGAAAAGCCAAAAGAAGAAGTCATCTCTAGGTAAGAAAGTTTACAGAGTCCTCTAGGTAATGACGGCAGCATATGTGTGTGTGCAAGTTTGCTGCATTTAAATCTGGCATTCAGTTTATCAACTGTGGCTATTGCTGCTGTGTGTATTACAGATTTAGTAACTATGAACGTGTTATCAGGTTACCATCCACTCCCTATTAAAATATTACTAGCTTATCATTTTTTTAATGTAACATAGGCAATTTATTCTTCAAGTTGTTTGCTAGCAGCAACAACTTCATTAGTTACAGATCTCTGTAATGTGGAATTATTTTATAACTTTTACTTCTGCAAAGATTGTGCATATTTACTGATACTCAACTGGTGGTTTGTAGAAGTTTGAGTAGACTTTTATGACGGAAATGTTCTAAACTGGGCAGTTTTGTCATTATTGGTTCATGCATTTTGTTTCATTGCTTATTGGAAAAGATGTTCAAAACAAATTTAAAACACTCTAATAAGTGTGCTGTATTATACAAGGAATATAATTTAATACAGTCAGGAAGATGTATCAAAGAACACATGTATGTTTTGTGTACAAGGGGCCGATGATGATTTAAAAACAGCCCAAATGTAATCTTTATCTGCCACTGGCCAGATGCATTTTCTTTGGATGTGGGTTTCAATGCTGTTTCAGTGAATGTGAGTTTCAAGGGCAGAAAAGTTTTAATGCCAAGTCTATTTTCATTGCGAGACTGTATTGCTTTGTTTAGCTGACATCTATTAGTGTTTGTGCTATAAAATGTAAAATAAAATCCAAATCATTGTAGAAGTAAAGTGGTATGCACGTTACAGTGTTTATGGTAAATGGAGTGAAATAGCCAAGTAATAGGATATTGGAATGGTTGCAGGGGGACTCCGGGGCCATATTTTGGTTGTCTATTCTTCAGTTTGCATTTGAAAGTTGGTATCCCCATAATTCTATTTGTGTGGGCGGGGTTACATAATTATGTATGCAAATTTTATGTTAATCAGGTTGCAGATTTGTACCTATTTTCCATGGGCCTTTGTCTAAATTTTTGATGTTTCCAGGTTGAGAGGTATGGACCACTCCTACTATGAAGGAATTTGTACACTTGGCAACTGAAGTTTGACATCTTGAACTTATCACAACCAAGACAAGAAAATCTAGAATAACCTCTTCATACACACACACACACACACACACACACACACACACACACACACACACACACACACACACACACACACACACACACACACACACTACATTTAAACCATATGCTTCCAGGAAGTCTGTATCTATCAATGCACACTACTTATTATTTCAAAGAATTTCTGGATAAACAGACTTTAATAACTAACTAACAACAACTGTTTGTTGCATAATACTTCAATTATATATTAATGTTTTGTTGTTAAAATTTTTAATAAAAACAATTGAGAAAAAAGAAGGTAAGGTACAAAACAGAATTTAGAAAAGTGTGACTAGTGGCACAAAAATATGACATTTCAAACTTCATTTTCGAATTTTAGTATGAAGACACTGAAAGAAAAGCATGCAAGTGGTACTGTAAAATATTGAAATACTCTGACATTAAAATAAAAGATTGTAGAAACTAAAATCGTCGAGTCACAATTAATTGTCTCTTAAAATTAGTCAATACAGCAATCTTGTTAAAATCCTAACAGGACAATAAAAGGAAAGAACTGTGCTTGGTGGTAATGTAGGGGGTGGGGGTGGGGGGACTTCTGTCAAACAATCTTTGTAGACTAAGCCTGTTAACCTTAGGATTCAAACTTGTGTTATCAGGCTCAGTTTTACTACATAATAGCAAACATGAATCAGCAAATCATGCACAACTGTTTAAACAAGTTGGTTTTAACACACCCACCTTCAGAAGAGGAAAAAAAAAGAATTTTAGCCTTGTGATGTACCCCACACCCAGTCTCAATGATGAACTGAATTTGCGGAACACAATGGATAAAGGATTACATCACTCTATCTGAATGCTGAACTCCTGGTTTTGTGCTTAATAAAATATTCTGCCATGGGCAAGATTTTTCTGTTCAAAAACACATACCAAGAAAGTTTAAATACAGCCAAAGTAAACACTGTCAGATATTAACTACTTTATCTGTTCATTACTCTTGGGACATTTTAACAGTTTACTGTTATGCATTTATTAATCACATGAATCAGTGCTCTTCAGTGTTTCTTTTCCTCTTACTCAGTTACTGTAATACAAACCAGTTTAAACAATATGCATTACAAACTTCTTGAAAGAATACAAATAAACCAAAAGGAACAGATCCCTGCAATTCTGACACAGCCAAGCCACATCATTTATATATTTTGTATTAAATGTGTTCTAACAGGATCAGTTATGTTTCTCAACCTTTTTAATCCAGCCCCCATCATGCTCTCCACTTCTAACCCTTTGAAGAAGTGCAACTGTCCTGCCAGCTAATCTTTACTGTTGCAAGCTAACAAAGATCTGTCAAAGTAAACCCTATCATGTATAATGCACCCTTACATGCATATCACAATCAGAACTACAAAGGAGAACCATTATAATTTGTTGGTTTATTATTTCACTTCTGCCAATTCCACAATGGTTCATATCATCTACTATGAACAAGTTGCTGCATCTCAGCTGTACAGTACTATAATTTCTAAAGAAAAGAGAAAAGCACTACAGGTGTTTACATGGTAGAACATATGTTATTACTGCCAAGAACCCTGGAATTCAGGAATCTACATCTCTGGTGTGTAAGGAGGCTACGTATTCGACTACTAGTTCTCTGCCTGAAATGGGCAACTTGCACCACTGATTTCTGATTGGGTCTTTGTGTGCAGCTGACTATCTGTACTGTTTATAAGTTCAAGTTTTCACTTCCATATTTCATTCACATCCCAATTTTTCAGTTTGCTTCTACAACCCAATAGGCACACACCACTGTACAGTGGCATGGAGTAATAAATAGTTACCTAACGGTTTAAAGAAAAAAAATATAAGTTTTAGAACACACAATGGCTGAACTACAGAATAGGAAGCTCAAGAGCAGATACAGCAGTAACCATCAAGAGGGAGAGATCATGGTAAATACTGCTGCAAAAAAAAAAAAAAAAAACTTTTTTACCAAAATACAATTACAATCCACACAACTGAAAATAACTGAAAAAGGGCTTCAAACTATACATATTAAATTTGATTTTAAAGCTTCTAAGGGAGGGGTGTACACCAAGAATATATGACAAAAACAAAGCAGTATAGTATGGGTAGCTCCTGATACAGATGTTCTAATGTCTTGGAAGTACACCAAAGACCTAAACTAAAAAAAAAAAAAAAATGTTTTATATATATATATATATATATATATATATATATATATATATATATATGTGTGTGTGTGTGTGTGTGCGTGTGTGTGTGTACATATGCATATATACATATATGGGTCTACTTCTAAATTTCGAAATTTCAAAATTTCAAATTTCTTATGGCTGAGACCATAAGATCGAAGTTTTGAAACTTTGAACCATTTAAATGGAGATTGCCGGACAGTGAGGTATGGTATATTTATCATTTTCTTCTCTGTAGTGTGACCTCAGACTTGATATATTTAATTAGCAGGGGGCGTTGGGGTGCAGGGGGGGGATTGCCCCCCCTGCATAAATGTAAAAAAAATTAAAGATTTTTTTTTAATTTACAATTTGAAATTTCAAAACTTTGACCTTATGGTAATGACCATAAGAAATATGAAATGTTGAAACTTCAATATATATATATATATATATATATATATATATATACATATATATATAGTTTCAGTTCATAATCTCGAATTACTGAAATCTCGAATTTCAGTAACCCGAGACTATAAAGTCTAACCATTCATAATACCTAAACCCACAATCCCGAATCACAAAATCACGAACATACATACACCATACACCACATAGCACACACACCATTCCACCCACAGCACACAAACCACAGAACCCTATACTACATATAAGCAGGGAGGCAAGCCCCTCTGCAGCCTCTATGTGGGGGGCTGTGTCCCCACACCCCTCTACTTATATATACCAACTCCGAGGTCGCACATAGCATAAAAAAAAAAACTCACACCATGCCATTCTCCACTCGCTCGCACAAAAATACACATCACACATACACAAACACCAACAAATCCAACACACACACTCACACTTACACCTCCTTACCCTTACCCACACATACAATGTACAAGAACACACACACACTCACTCACCTGCAATCTCAGGCACCATAACACTACACGCAACACACCAGAAATGCATAAGCGCAGATTCGAGATATTCGAATTCGCTCTTAAACACTTGCGGCATTCTGGTTTTAGACTTCATGGTTTTGGGTTACTGAAATTTGAGATTTCAGTAACTCGAGATTATGAAGTGTAACTATATATATATATATATATATATATATATATATATATATATATACATACACACACACACACACACACACACACACACACGCACATGCATATATGCATGTATATACACACACACACACACACACACACACACACACACACACACACACACACGCACGCGCACACACACAAAACTTTTAAAGCATATGCTTCCGGAAAGTTTTTTTATCTGTCAATGCACACTAATTATTTGCTGCACTACATGCCCATTCACTTTCACATCACAAAGAAATGCCACATGTGAACTTGGCGATCCCCCAAACTGCAGTAGGCACAAATTGCAGTGTGTGCATGTCTTGTGTGTATGTGTGTTTGTCCTGTGATGGACTGTTACATTCTACATTGTTCAAGATCAATTTCTTTGCCTTGTACCCACTTGTTATCGTCTCTTCCATGCAATAAACATGATTAAGCAGGTAAATTAAGAATGTGCTACATCTATACCTCTCAACCTCTTAGCACAAGAAATCTGGACAAAGTGTAAAATAATGGGGGGGACAAAGGCACAAAAATAGGGATGGATTTTAAATATTGCCTTTAAAAACTTAGAAAGTTGCTAGAATAACAGGATTTGTATTAGCATGCATTTTTCTGAATGACATGAAGTCTGAAACTCTAAGGTATGTAATTATTTAGTAGTTTCAATTCTCACTGACTTGCCAGAAAACCACACATTTTATGAGGAAGAGACTAAAAATATGAGGAGAAAATCTGGGTCTCCTGCAAAAGGCTGGAGAGTTGAAAGGTATTCCTACATCTACCATTTAAAATGTGAGTACCTTAGCACTAATAATGCATGAGAATGTTTGCTGATAGTTTAACAAAAATAAGGCAGGCCATAAAGTTCTTCTTCTTTTTTTTTAACCAACACTGCAGGTTAGCAATACAAGTGCAAGAAAGTCAAAGAGGCAAGCAGGCCTGGTACCACACTGGCCTGGTTTAAGAAAAGATTAAGCTCAGATAGCCACCAAGGAAGAACACAGTAGGAGTGACTTCTTTCTCTGCATATTTTAGTGAGCACACATTTTACAGAAGGATGGCTTGCACTAGGGGAAAGCAGAATGCCAAACTGTTTTCAAGTTGCTATATATGCTCATCAAGGCTGGGAGAAAGGGGGATGCTGACAACACAGCTATCTGGAATTTTGCAAAAAAATATATGTCATTTGTGAATATCAACATGATCTATACAAGTTGCTTGTTACAACTGTATTAGAACTGTATGTCATGTACATATCAAACTTGTTTGTACAGACATGTGTGTTAAAAAGGTATTTTATAAAATGCTTGTGTTTAAAATGTAACCACAGTGTGCCCTGGTGGAAAAGAACAAAAATGTACATGCATTATTGTAACTGTTTAAATGTATATATTTTAACAGTAGAAACTGGAATACAGGAGGTTAACTTCAGAAAAATAGCTGAAATTAAATCACTTTATGGCTACGCAATAAAATATGGTATCTTTCAGTTTTCAATGAGCTAGAGACACAGAGTTTGTGCTGAGAAGCTTTCTGTATTACCTTTATGGTGAAATAATTACTAGTCTTGAAATGCGGAGGAATGTAATTGTTTTATGACTTCCAGCATTTGCCAAAGATCTGAGGTCTATGTATTTTCATAGGTAGCTGCTTAATACTGCCAGCTTCCAGCAGTGGGGTTTCATCTGGGATAGAGTCAGATGACAAGAAATGATGCCATTATGCAAGCTATCCCAGCAGTAACATTTGAAATATTAATTTGAGAAGTCTCTTAGTGAGACAGGGCATTCTGTATTCTGCCTTGGACCTGACAAGAACCATTCACCACAACATCTGCTTTGCTCTACAAGTAAGTTTCTATGATATAGTAACTCTCTTAAGATACTGTCAGGAATGTATTAAAGCTTAGTTTAGATATTTTTCTTTATTTATTTGAGCCTGTCCTGCAACTCTGTTTTAAATATTTCCTGTGGTTGTGACCTCTGATATCACTGTGAATATATACTGTGTATTTTCTTGTTTAGTATTTATAATTAAATATATTTAAACCTTTGATGATCTGTGTAGAGATATTTAAGTTCTGAGAGTACCTGCATATTTATTTGGTCTCACTAAGTGGGCCACTCCTAATAGCCTTGCTCTTGGTCAAACTATCATTTGTATTAATATTAATATTACACAATAAGACTGGACACCCTTTGTTAAGGACCTTATTGTAGCAGATAAGGAGTTCACTGGTGGCAGTGGTAACCCACCATTACCTCTCTTTCAAACAGCTAAACTGGCTTGATATGTTCAATGTGCTGACCTGTTCACAACTATTAACAACTTACAAGCTATACAGAAACCCTGAAAATTTTCCGTTTGTGAACACCAGTATATACCCATACACTCCAAAACTATGCCCTGAGTTCCACTGATAAATCACAACTCTCCATAACCAAACCTAACAATACTGCAGGCTACTCCCACTATTCAGACTGTGTAGTACAGAAATGGAATGCCTTGTTGTCACTCATCTGGTCAAGATAAAACAGACAAACAGTTGTTGGTTTGGTTCAAGCAGCTTTATTACACACAAACACAACAGGAATGAGGCTTTGTAACTCAAACTTAAATAAACTTATAAACAGACTGACTACCACACTCATACATGTTAACACTCAGGCTGTTCTCTCAAAATGGCACTGCTGCCTGCACATGCTCACTATTTATATGCACGTGCTTTCATCTGGAAATGCTTCTTAAAATTGCATACACATGCTCTATTCTACACTTATCATCACAGTTAAGATTACTAAGCAACTTAAATGACTTCAAAATCCACCTAAAACAACATCTAAAGAACACATGGCTTTGCATCTGCATATCCCTCAGCTAAAAGACCACATGCCATCTCTTCTTTCTCCACTTCCTCCTCACCTCTTGTTTACACTTGTACCCCACCTTATCTAATCTATACTCTTCCCCTTTTCCCCCTCCTAAATACCATAATCTTTTTTCTCATTCATTATTTTTCTATACTAAAATATAACAAAACCACAGATACTGCTCTGAGAACTATATACTGAAATGTAGCAACAATCCAGCCTTTTTGTACATTTTAATGTCATGAAAATACAGCTACTGTTACTGTAAACTTCTTTTACTATTAAGACCATCAAAGAACTGTGTTTCAGCTTCATTTATTAAATGTTAACTGTTTTGGTATGTATATTTTACTGTTGAGAAAGCTTTGTTTTATCTTCTGCTATTGTAAAAAAGAATATTCTGTTAATACTGTTTTTCTCAATGGAGGCTTTTATCCCAGGCCCACACTGAAAAGAGGATTCTGGCCCAGTTAGATTTTTCTAGTAAACAAATGATAATAAATAAATGTTATGACTTCTAAAAGTTACTGTCTCTTGGAAGTGTAGTGTACATATGCCCATTTGTGTCTCTCGCTGTATCAAACTGCTTCCCAGAACGATTAAGTCAGTAACACGTTTTAAATGACTCAGTACCCTACTTTCATTGTGTAACTGAAAGCTTACTTTTGTGGTAAAGAAAGCCAAGAGGGAGTATATTTTGCATCAGGTGCCACAGCTCTACTTACAGTGCTTTCTGATGCCAGATGAAAAGTTATGCAGCTCTTTATTAAGAAAGCTTAACATCGTTCATTGTAAGGTTTCACATTCATTGTAATTTAAAACTATTGCTTTTTGGAAGGTCTGCATATGTATGCACACCTGTGTCTCACTCTACTGGGGAGCTTGGCAGAGAAGGTCAGCCAGCAGAGTCCTTTAAAAATTATATTTCTGTACCACATTTATTGTGAAACTGAAAACTTGCTATTGTACAGTTTACAGTGTTGTTTCACTGGCAATCAGTTGTAGAACTTTCTGGTAAAAAAGTTTCATGTTATTCATGTTGAGAAGGTTTCATGTCCATTTTTTTCACTATATCATGCTGTACATCAGAATAAGTCATCTGGTAACAACCTTTACACATGTTTTTGCTGTACTACAGTCATTGCATTACAAAGTTTGTCACTGTGGTACTAAAAAGCAAAACGTATTGTTAATATGGTACTGAAAAGCAGGAGGAAATGCATCAGGTGAAACTGATCACTGCAGAGTGGCTCATCACCAGATGTAGGTATGTAGCTTTTATACATAACCTGGGCAAGTGACAGTTCAGAAACATAAAAACATTGGTACGTCAGGGGTCACACATCAAGGCTTTCTAGTTTGCAGTACATAAACCTGCTCTCTGCATATTTTTTTTTTTCTGGGACAGTATAGCTGTTCAGTACAATGTATCAGGCAAGGCAGCACACTGCACTTTTAATGAGTCTTTTTTCTGTATGACTGAGAGTTTTTGTCATTGGCTGCACCTGGCCTCACCTGGGAATAGTCAACCTTATGTGGCCCTCAAGTCAGAGACCCTTGAGGAGGATGCAGTCTGTGAGGCTTCCAAAGCAACTATTTTAGATGACAGCCCACTGGAATGGAACAACAGGGCAGGCAGAGGATATTGCCAGGGGAATTCCATCTCTTAGCTGGCTTGAGAAAGTACGGTAATTCCCTAGAATAAGACTGAATTGTGGGAGGGGAAAAAGAAACTTGATATGCACAGCTCAGCCTGTTGCATTTGTGACCCTCACCAACAAAAGTTGTGAGAAAATTAAACAAACTGAAGTTATGATGTGGAATGGATAACTGCACACCATAATCAACTTAAACATTTGAAACAATTTAGAAATAACTGGATAATGCCATCTAATCTCAATTTCTTTCCCAGTGAGTACAGGGAAATATCTAGGTGGATCCTGTGTGGAAATGTCACCTATTCAATGACCAAAGACAATTCACAAGTGGTGGTGGTTAAAAAAAAAGGCAGAAGAACTTGCTAAGTTAACATAGTGAACAGGTGGCACAGTCCTGGCAGTTCTGCACAGGCCACTAAGACCTGTTGCTTCAGACTCATTCATTGTGACTATCTGCAACAGTATGCCTGGAGCCAAAATGCTAAGCTAGGATAATTTTTACTCCTTTCTCCATGCTTTTCCAATAACTTCCCTCTCCTCCTTCATTTCATATACATACATGCATATGCAGTGCTTGGGACCTAGAGCCATCTAAGAACACTGATTCATACAGTGGAGATTCATACACACTCTCACCAATACAAGCATTCAAACTCCTTTGAAAACAATCTAGTCCCTTAAATGAGCTTATTTGAACAGGCAAATTATTCCAAAGATTAATCATTTTAACACTAATAAACAAATAAAAAAGTTAATCCACACAGAGTTAATGCTCTTGAAACACAGCAAATGAAGATAACTATAAAACAAAAAGTACATAACAAGAGCAACGCAATGAAGGGCATATAAACTGGATCAAAACAAGATCAAATATTCCCAAGCACGATAATCCACAAGATGATTTTGGAAACAAGTTTTAATTCAGTGCGCAATGGTTAGCGCTTTCGCGGTTAGCTTCATCAGACCAAAACTAAACATTACAATTCAATTTAAATAGCCTAAAAGGCGGGAAAGTTAATCTAATGCTTAAAGCAATATCACATAACAAATATAAAGAATATAAAATGACATATAAAAAACACCAATCATACTCATATTGATGACAATCCACCTATGTGCTACAACGCACAATAGAAACTATGCAATAAAAATTAAACACTTAATATGACATTAATATAAAAATATATATATACATATAGAAGCATATATCAAATAAAACATAGCAAATCAAATAGGTAAAAACATATAAATCTATATGCATAACACATATCTACTTAGCACACATATAGGTGATCTAAGATGATTGATAAAACATCTATGTGTCATATATACATCGTACTAGCCACATATTGTGCTGTGATCTAATACCTATATGTATCTATAGTATCTACAACTGCACTTGTTTCCAAAATCATCTTGTGGATTATCGTGCTTGGGAATATTTGATCTTGTTTTGATCCAGTTTATATGCCCTTCATTGCGTTGCTCTTGTTATATACTTTTTGTTTTATACTAATAAACAAATGTCTTATACTGCGTTTAACCATTTTAGTAGTACATTTCAGATTATTATGTTTAAATGTTCTTGTATTATTGTTAACTTTGATATTTAACATAACTGCAGAATAGAAAACACATTCAAATATTTATACCTAGAACAATAATCTAAGTGTTTCAAGGAGACTATCCTTTCTGTAAATCTCATTTGAACCCTTTCTAAACAATTTAATTAGCAGGTGTGTGTGTGTGTGTGTGTGTGTGTGTGTGTGTGTGTGTGTGTGTGTGTGAGTGTGTGTGTGTGTGTATATATATATATATATATATATATATATATATATATATATATAAGAGTCTACTTCATTTTACTGAAACTCATTTTGTTGAAAACTCATTTCACTGAAATTTAGCTGCCTAAGCACAATTATCTGAAAGCTAACTTCACTGAAAACTCATTTGACTGAAACTCATTTCACTGAAAGGTATGTGCCCTTTTTCCCACTGTAGTGTGATCCTGGAGTTAGTATATATAGTAAGGGGGTGTGGGGGTGTAGCCCCCCCCCCAGCTATTTTAAACATTGTAAACAACAGACATGGATACTTACAAGTCAAATGAATAACTCTTTCCAAAAGACAATATATACCCAAACTATGCCCCCCCTTACTATATATACTAACTCCAGGATCACACTACAGTGGGGAACAGGGCATATACCTTTTAGTGAAATGAGTTTCAGTCAAATGAGTTTTCAGTGAAGTGAGCTTTCAGTGAATTGTGCTTAGGCAGCTGAGTTTCAGTGAAATGAGTTTTCAACTAAATAAGTTTCAGTGAAATGAGTTTTCAATGAAATGAAGTAGACCCATATCTATATATATATATATATATATATATATATATATATATATATATATATATACAAAAAGAGAGAGAGAATGTGATATTATATTCAATAATTGGAAGTATATGTGTTTTAAATAACTCATTTAAATAATATTCTTTTCTCATTGTAAGATTTTTCAACAAAAAGCACATATACTTAACTGCGTTTGCTGAAACATCATCAATATCCTTTTAAAAGTCAAACAGGAGACATTAATTTCCAGATCTTAATATGTGTTCACTTCCTTAAGTTCAAATGATTACAGATAAAGGGCATGCCTATAAATCTTATTTGAAAAATACATTATCTTGCATTTGCCCATACTAAATGTTAGTCAAACATCAAGTGCCCAGTTACACATACTGGAAAGATAGATATACAACTGTTCAAAATCAGGTCTGTTTTGAGTTATAAACCCTATATTGCAGTAATCTGCATATTTAAATGTCCATAATGTATCATTCTTTTGTATGGTAGAAAATACTGTATTAAATAAAAATGGCCCCAGGACTGAACCCTGGGGTCCACCTGATTTACAGGTAAATAGAATAAACTCATTATTTATCCCAACTCTTTGTTTCCTATTATTCAAACAAGTCATTATCCATCTTATTATGGAACAACATGTAACTGTTGTTAAAAGACGTGCTCTAATAACTTGATGAGGTAGACTATCAAAAGCCTTAGCCAGATCTAAAAAAAAAAAAAAAAAAAACCTCCTATTATCAGACCTTTGTTCAGGACTATGGCAACCAAATCATAAAAACCCAGTAAATTACTCTAAGTAGATCTACCTCTAATAATTCCATACTGATCCAAATCCCTAATGGCTGTACTAGTACTTGTTCATTAACTCAGACAGTTTTCAAATGTTTTACCTAGTAAAGAAGTTAAGCTTATCTGCATGCAATTTTTTATCATATCTTTCTCTCCAGTTTTACAATCAGGGATGACACATGAGAACTTCCAAGAATTAGGTACACTTCCTTTAAATCAACAATTTATTAAATATTACATACAAAACAGGTGATAAAGCTTCCTTTGTTCTGACTAACAAATAACCAGGAATTAAATCAGGTCCCATAAAAGCAAATTTCTTAATTTTGTTTAATGCCCAATAAATTAAAGATTCAGAAAACGATGGTCATGCAGCAAAAAACATAAAAAAGATGAAAAACATTTATGTGAATCACCATTTACGTTAAACTTTGAAAAAATAGTGATTAAATTCACTTACAATAATATTCTCATCATAAAGGACCCAATTTTTGAATTTGAGTTAACAGATGTAGATTTTTATTTACCAAATTAATGTATTTATAAAAGGCGTTTTAGTTAAATGTGTCATCACTTAATTTAAATTCATATTTTCTTTGGTCTTCTTAAATTCATATTTCAAAAGCTTACAAATCTTATTGAATTTACTTCTGCTAACATTAGTTGGAAAATTCATTCCCACTCCATGAGCTCATTTTTTATGCCTCTACAACCTATTGATTGATTCCAACCACCAAGGTGTTTTCTTAAGAGGAATATTTCTCAGTATTAGTAGCATATGTGAAACAACAGCCTAATATATTTTAAAGTCTTAAATAGCCATAGTCAAAACTAGAAATTGATGAGAAACTTACTCAGTTTATCTGAGTTATTTGATCATACAAGACACTGAAATCTATATATTTAAAAGCATTCTTAAACTTATTCAATTTTTCTTTGAAAAACTGATGATAATGTAATCGTAACAGCATTATGATCAAATCTGTCAAGAGGAGATACAATTTCCACTCATTAGATATTATCAGAAACATTACTTGCAACAATAACTAATATATTTTGACCTCCTGTATTAGCAGTTACCAGTTGACTCTGACCATAGAAGGCAATGATATCACGGAATTCTCTTTCAAAAACAGCATTATGATCAGATCTGCCAAGAGGGGATACACTTTCCACTTGTTAGATGCTATCAGGAACATTACCTGCAACAATATCTAATATATTTTGGCCACTTGTATTAGAAGTTACTAGTTGATTCAGACTATAGAAGGCAATGATGTCAAGGAATTCTCTTTCAAAAACAGAGTTAGAGGATAATGACAACCAGTCAATATTTGTGTAATCAAAGTCTCCAAGAAGAATGATATTTTTCCCTAAACAGTTTTCCAAATTAGATAAAAAATTCCAGTTAACTTCACTACTCATATCTGATGCTCTATAACTCAAAATAACCACAAATGGATTTTTATAAGGTTTAACAAATAACTGAAGAGCAACTGTTTTGTGCTCTACCTCCAAATGTGATAAATTCAATGGAATAGAGTTGTGAACCCATAACATTACACCTCCCTCTTGAAATGTAGGTCTAAGACATTTGTGTTTGATGAAATAATTAGGCAAAAAAACTTGAAGAATTCCAGGATTCAGGGATGGCTACAATTTGATATTTGTTTAAGAGTATAAAACCAACCAGTTCATCAAATTTATTACCTAAACTTCTGGAATTACAGTAAAACAACTATTAGATTGTTAGATAGGGTTCTAGGTGCAGTGCATTTGTTGGTCTTATACACTTTCTAAAAAACTTATGAGCAACATATGATACCCCATAATCATTCAAATAGGTTCACAGGTTTATTGCTGAATACTAGGCTAACTGCTCTGAATAGCTATTTTAAGTCTAGTGAATAATCCAAGAGCAGAATCAAACCCTGTACTTTGTATTTATGAGGCAAAGACCTTAATCATTATGCCAAACCACATCTATGCAATACGTCTCTTGGAAATAGTCTGTAGTCCTGGACACAATCTTCCCAATAGATTATTAACTTAATATTATAAATTAAAGCCAGTTGATGCAGCCAAGTATTATAAATATGAGCTTGTGAACAAATAATTGGATCACGAAAGAGACAGAATAATGTCACAAAGCATACAAGCAATATTATGGGTCCATAAAAATTCTAAAATTGCAAATAGCCCATTTTTCATACATTTAAGAGGGGTGATTTTCAAGCCATTAATACCAGCACGTATAACCATAACCCTGTAGTTTTGTTTAACTAAACTTAAGGTTAGGTAGAAGAGGAGGAATATCAATTAGCTTCATTCCTGAGATTGTCAAAAGGTTTTTATCTAATTTGTTCAAGTGACTAATTACTGGTTTCAGCACAGAGCCACGTAGCACTAATATATGCTCATTGTCTCCAAAATTTAGTAAATCATCACTTGGCACTTCAACCTTTTGATTTTCACAAATTAAAGTTTTTACCTCTGCATTAGTAATTTCATCCTGTAATTGCATTAAAGTGCCCTTATTAGAACCTTTTGATCCGGGGGAGATAACAATCCTATTAGTCAGTCTCACCACTGAATCTTGAACATGTCTTAATGGATCAGAACTTGCCAAAGAATCAGTGACATCACTGTCATTAGTCAGTCTAACTTCAGAGTCATGCCCTACAGCTGTCATACTAACAACAGACTTGTTGAACTCCTTATGTTAGTAACTCTGTTCAAAATATATTTTGATCAAAAGTTGAATTAGCTGTGTCTGTCAGAGACTTTTCGAGTATTTGGTTATCACACTGTCTTAAACTATTCTGATTTAAAATAATCACTTCTGGGTAAACATTAGCTGAACCTTGGTTAATTTCAGATGAAGTGATAGCAGAAATATTGCTTCCCTGAACGGTCAGAGAAGTAGCATCACTCTCTGAATTAGTATCAATTGCAGTAGAGTTTTTGAACTTTTTATTATGCCTCTGCCTTGAAATTGCATTTTTCCTTTTTCTACTGATATTATTTATCAGACAGTCATCCCTGCCAGATTCACTACTTTATTTCTCCACAGTAGAACCAGGTAGTTTCAAACCAGGAGAGTCAGAACAAGTAATCTTAAAATTATGTAAATCGTCTGACTAATCATTCAAATATTCAGATATAGATCTAAAAGCTTTTTCAAAATGACAAGAACATGCGAAAATGTTACATGTATTTTTACACCTAACTAAAGTTAGTTAGTTAAATGAATTCAATTAGAGCACATATTGCTGAACAGTGTTTTTATATAAACATCACAACAGTCATACTCAGTTAAAAACTTGTATTTAACAAGGTCTTCCAAAACATATCAATTCAGAGGCCACGTTACTCAATATACAAACTTTAACAGCTAAAAGCAAATATAAAGAATGATAACCCCGATCATAACTGTAAAGCAGACAATGAATTAACTAATAAGAGACACACAATACTTACAACTATACCCAAAGTGTGCTCCCCACATCCAAAATTCAGCCTTAAGTGACCAAGTTCCCACTCACATTCAACCACTCAATCACTAAATCACGCAAAGATATGCAAAACGTGTCTTTACTTCTTCATGATGACACAATAATGCTAACCCCTAGAGCCAATCAAAAGACAACAAACTAGAATAAAATAAAAAAGTGAACTCCCTACATATTTAAAGAAACAGTGGACAGCACACAAAGCAATAAAATGCTAAATGGGTTTAGCCACAGGAACTAGTCTGCAAGTAGACACACTACTCACTTCCCTTCATAAAGGATTCCCTTTTTAAACAAGTAAAGGGGAGTTAGTCAAACCGACAGTATACTCCCCAACCCTAGAGTCAGCCAAAAGACAGCAAACTAAAATACAACAAAAGAGTGAGCTCCCCGCATCTTTAAAAAGACAGAGGAGAGTATGCAAAGCAATAAAATGCTAAACTGGGTCAGACACAAGAACTAGGCTGCAACATGACACTCTAATCACTTACGTTCATAAAGGATTCTCCTTTTTAAAAAAGTAAAGAAAAGTTAGTTAAAACAGACAGTACACACCTCAGCCCCTTGAGCTAACCAAAAGATAGCAAGATAAAATAAAGCAAAAAAGTAAGTTACCCATGTCTTTAAAAAGATGGGGGACAGAACACAAAGCAATAACATGCTAAACTGAGTCATCCGCAAGAACTAGTCTACAAGTAGATACTCCAATATTCAAATTAAGTTTTATTAAAAAAAAAATCCTCCCACTTAAACTTCCATCTTAGTCATGCCATCTGCAGTAATTTTTTCTTATCCTCACAAAGTAATTCAGTCACTTAATCATGCACAATGGATATATTTTGGGGTATTTGAGTTTTGCTACAAGGGCAATCACTACTGACTGGGTGACTCCATATCTGTACCTTAATTCTAAGTCACTTCCACACACATATATATATATATATATATATATATATAGAATACATGTATTTATGTATGTATGTATATACACACACACGCACACATGCGCACGCAAACACACACATGCACACTCTCTCTCACACACACACACACACACACACACACACACACACACACACACACACACACACACACACTCTGTTAGCCTGAATTACTTTTTCTTGTTCACACTGCTATGTCCCTTAATAGAACTGGGAGATCAGTGCAAACATCATCTTCACAGTACTGATACAAAACTATAGCAACAGCAGTCAGAACTTTTGGAACAGTGGCCAGATATCTCCACAAATACCTTCCAGGCAGAGGAGATGCAGGTATGACAGTGACATCTGGAGCTTAAAACTGATCACCCAGTGAGTCGGACATGCCACAATAACCTCCAGCTCCACAGGCAGGATGTACTACAAATAGAAAGTGCCCACCGGATCCAAAGCAGGAATATGTCAAACCTCCTTGAAACATCATCATAAACATTTTTAATGTTAAAGAATGGTAGGGCATGTTGAAGAGACCAAGGAACACCAGGGATTCATCTGAGATCTCAGTCAAGCTGGAGAGATTGCTGAAGACTACATATCTGTGCTTTTCAATAAAAGAAAAGCCTTCATTGCTATTCCTTTTACATTCAAAGAGTTTGGGCCTGCTGTAGTGTTCACACTTCCTATCACACTAGATATTTTGAAAAGTACTGAAGTTAATTTCTGAGCAACCATCTGATGCATAGAATTTCTCTCAGCCCATACAATGCTCAGCATGGGAACATCTTCTAAGGTTCAAACAGGTGTTGGCAAAAGAAATAATTTAAAGCACAGGCAGTCCAGAAGAAGATTCAACTCAGATCTGTGATTCCAATGAAAGCTTCAGACACCAACAAGCTTATGGATTTTAAGGGTGACCAGTCAACACAAGAATCAATGAAATCTACTGGAACAGTGAGGAGAAAATCCAAGATTATTGTCTTGCTCTAAAAATAATTTCCAACCACTGCAGCAATTGGATGAAAGACCACAGGAATGGATTTCTCTATAGCAGACTCCTTTTGCGAGGAAACTGAGTCTTGGAGAGTGGCAAACTTTATATGCATCTTAGAAAATTATTGTGTTTTGTTTACACAATGTATACTCTTTTTCTTTCTTTTTTTAGCATGTTTTGCATTCACAGTGATTATTATTTAAATCACTTGGCACCTACTTTAGGTTGCAAAAGACATTCCTCCCCTCCTGGCTGCATACTACTGTTGATTTGTTCCAGTACTTCAGGAGTGATGCAGTTATTTCCGTTTATACTTTCCCCTTGCTTACCTCTAGCATGGCTGGAAGGGAAGGGGTGTCTATACAACTGAGGAGAAAAATTGTTTGGTTAAGCATACTTTTATGAAATGGTGTAGCCTTGCTGATGTCATTGTTTATTCCCACAGTTGGACAATATTTTCTTTCCAGTGTAACCCATGCTTGTCACTCAAGTTTAACCTAGATATATGCTCATTTTTTTAATATTTTATAAATGTTGCAGGATTGTTTATACCTGTGCAGATCACACTTGTTCATGTTTACCTGCTGTACACATGAATTTAAAGAGTCTGTAAATGGCACACAAACAATTTGGGTTTTCCTGTGCTTGTACTTATACCATTGAAGGTTGCAATGGGTAGCCACATGATCATTAGCATTTAGTGAAAGGGTATTTGCTTTTACAGATTAAATCTGCATAAGCTTAAATACCCACTTTAATAACTCATGCACTCCAGTGCCGTAAGGGGCCAGAGACCTTCCTTACTTTGATGTGCTTCTGCCCCTTTCCTCTGAGGGGGAAGAATGTATTGCTCAGTGTAATTTGTGCTCAATGGAATACATTTTGTTTAACTTCTGCTGCCCCCAATTGCATGAAGGGCTTTCAATAAGGAGGAAATCTTCTTGCAGTGGCTATTACTCAGGCTAGCTATGGCCTAGTGAGGCATAACGTAGTCCTGAAGAAAATGAGAAAAATGGGATTCAAATTTACGTCTTGGAAGTGACTAAACTTTGTAAGGGTACACTTCACATTGTGGAATATATTGAAGTGGAGTTTAGGGTTTAATTGCCTCAGCCACCTCAGCTGCCAGAAGGGTACTAAACACTAATCAGACAAGATCTGGGGTAGAAGAAGATGGCTGTCAAGTCAAATGTAGCCAGGAAAAAGTGAGTTTTGGAAGTCTTGACTAACCAGGGTCCTTCGCTTACATCATCATCATCTTCTTTCGGCTGTTCCCGTTAGGGGTCGCCACAGCAGATCACCTGTTTCCATTTCTTCCTGTCCTCTGCATCTTGCTCTGTCACACCAACCACCTGCATGTCCTCTCTCACCACATCCATAAACCTTATCTTAGGCCTTCCTCTTTTCCTGTTACCTGGTAGCTTCATCCTTAGCATCTTTTTCCCAATATATTCAGCATCCCTCCTCAGCACATGTCCAAACCAACATAATCGTGCCTCTCTGGCTTTGTCTCCAAACCTTCCAACCTGGGCTGACCCTCTCACATACTTATTCCTAATCCTGTCCACCCTCGTCACACCCAGTGCAAATCTTAACATCTTTAATTCTGCCACATCCAGCTCAAACTCCTGCCTTTTTGTCAATGCCACTGTCTCCAACCCATATAACATAGCTGGTCTCACTACCCTCTTGTAGACCTTCCCTTTCACTCTTACAGGTACTCATCTGTCACAAATCACTCCTAACACTCTTCTCCACCCACTCCATCCTGCCTGTACTCTCTTCTTCACCTGTCTTCCACACTCACCGTTACTCTGAACTACTGACCCCAAGTATTTAAACTCATCCACCTTCGCCACCTCTACTCCTTGCATCCTCACCATTCCTCTATCTCATTCACACACATATATTCTGTCTTAGTCCTGCTAACCTTCATTCCTCTTCTCTCCTTCGCTTACAGATAACCTTTATAGTCCCAATCAGGAAAATATAAAACCATATGCAGAACTAGCGGACATTTTAGATAAATAGAGAAGTTTTAACTTCCTGCTATTCTGGGAGGCAATCTCAACACTGTTCTGGACACAGAACATAAGATTCCTGAAGAAAAATGTGGGCTATGTATCCATGGGATTCAGACACAGATAGAAGTATCACTGCATATCAGTTTTTCATAAATGAGGGCAGTCCTTCTTATCTTGCAGACATTTCAAGCCTCTTTCTCTCTCCTAACATGGTGCTGCCACCCACAGCCACACACAACATTACTGTGGCTTGGAAGGGACCCTCTTTCCTATCCCTTGCACTGCAAGGTCATCAGATTTTTGGAAAGTGATTTTGCAGCTATTTTTCTTCTCACAACAAGTCATATCCTTAGGTAAACCAATTCCTTAGCAGGCAGACTCATGTGTTTACTCTTGTTGACTCAAGTGGTTGTTCAGCTTGAATACTGCCAGCACTTTGTTCAAACACTGGATCCTCAACAATTCCAAACTCTGCAAATGGTTTTCCTTTGCTCTTCCTTTGGGAGCATGATGTGCATAGGACTGGTCCACTGAGGTCAGCACACTACCACAGTGAACAAACATACATAAAGTCCTCCAGGAGTGCCCACAGGTTCTCCTTCATGCTTAAACCCACCCTCCCTCCGGTCTCCCCTTATTCATAGGCTTCTAGAGAAGACCAGGAAGTACAAGTCCAAAGTCATGTTGTTAGTCCTGTTTCCTTCCAATTTGGTCAGGTATTCCCTTCTATGGCTTCATCTCCTGGGAAGGCTTAAGACCAACCAGAACTTCTGTCACACCTATCTTGCAAGCCTCACAAAGACATCCATTAGCTGTATCTAACTGTATGCTTTCTTCATTTTTAAAAGAGAGAGATCTCTACCTGGCACACTCATCCCCTCAAAAGGTTATGTACACTCATTCTCCCAGCCTGCATCAACATTCACTTGAAATACTCAAACTCTAATCATCTGGATCATAAGCATGGCTTTATACCTCAATGCGACTGGTGCAAGCTGAAAATAAAGTGACATGGACCGCAGCTGAAGAAATTTGGAGAAGAGTGTTTATTAGCACACTGAAGTGGGCAAAGGGAGGTGGAAAAGCAGTGGGAGAAACTTTCCATTAAATTGGTTGACCAAGTCCTGACAGTCCTAGTCCTATTGGTAAACAACCACTTACACGGGGTTAGATAGTTTACATTCCAATTTGCTATTTGAAACAAAAGATTCACAACATTTTGTTTCTCTCTTTTTTTCCCCAGATTTCACTCTGTCAAGGAAACATTTCAGTTGTCCTTGTACATTCATGCAGTATAAGAAATATTCATCTTTAGTAGAATTACTTGGGAGAAATACAGGGAAATGTACTGATCTTTCTAAATTTGCTTCTACTGCTACCTTGGGAAATGAAAGGTTATTTCTCACTGGCATACTATCTTTGCAAAACACTGAATAAGGGAGATCTGCATGTGGAGCCTGCAACTCTGAAATTCAAGTGATCAAAGTAACTGTCATGAGAAGAGTCCTCTAGGACAAAAAATAAGCTATGTAACTACTGCCAGATCAGTGGATAAAATAGTTAATTTTTGTAACATAAAGTAAAGCTCCCATAGAGGAACAGGGCCTTTCAATGAACATCTTAAAAGAAAAAAAAAGTTTTAAGATTGTTATTTGTGGCTTGTCTTAAGGTATGTAAAACTAACTGGTATCCTGGTGAAAACTAGAAGTAGCTGCAAGGTGAATTTTAACAGAGAAGTAACCAAGGCTGGAGTTGCTTAACTGTAAAAGGTAATAAAAAGTACTAGAAAGGGGCATTAAAGGGATCAAAGCCTTGAACCATAACCCACAAAGAAAGCAAGTCCATTTCCTATCATATAACTCAGCTTTTCAGCCTTAGTGCAGATGTTGGAATTTGAACAACCTTGTCTGGGTAAGATGGGTCCCTAGCTATTAGTGTAACTGAAGAAATCAAATGGTCAATTAAAGAGTGAAGGTTCTTGGGGAGAATTCCTGGAAGGATGTATTGGGAATGGGAGGGGATACTGGCAGCAGAGAGACTGCTCAAGAAAGCCAAAGAAGAGGAAATGAAACTTGCCAGGGCCAAAAAGGAGCTACTACAATGACCTCAGCATTGCACATTTTGTCCATCTAGAGAAATTTTGGAAAAGGGGGAAATTGAAGGAAAGCAAAAAAAAAAACAGACCTAGGGATCTTTTATGGACAAGAGTGTCTCTGAGTTATCCTCATAACTGTGGAATAAAAAATGAGAAGCTACTGCATTTAGAATACGTTAAAGATGCAAACATGTCACAGCAAGGCTTCCCTCAATGACAAAATAACTTCTCCACTAACAGTGTACTGAGATACCATTCATGCGGCATCAACAGAAATCAATGGAGTTTGTCCATAAAGGAGATGTCTTTGCCCAAGGACATGGTTGGCTCCCAGAAAGCGATTAGAGAATATTATTTCATTCTCAAAATCACATGACAATGTAAATTGTTAATCGCTATGTAATCCAATGTAACTACTGTCTGTTTATTTTAACTGTGGAGCTTTTCTCCCCGGGCCTCCGCTGAAAATGGACCTACGTCCAGTTGGACACTCCCGGTCAACAAATATAAATAAAATAAAATAATAAATAAATAAAAATGGCCAACTGATACTGGGGTTAGGAATGGATTTTACCCTGCTTTAAATATACCATTCCATAGCCGCATTCTAGTGCAAATGGCAACAGCACCCTGAGGAATGGAATTAAAAAGTGCCTACATAGTCAGGAAGAGAATACCCATTTCCAAAACATTTATGTGCCATCTGGTCTTGGGCCTTGTCTGAGACCATGCACCTTGGACTGACTGCTCCTTAAAGTGCCCACCCCCCAAAAACCCTATAGCTGACATGTCTGTGGTGGCAGAGGCTTGAAATGATCTTTCCAGAAATATCTGATCCCACTGAACTTTAAATGCCTGATGGAATATTCTCATATAATGTCCAGTGCTGGGGACCACATAAGCAGTGCCTGTCATCGGCTCTAATGCTTGAAGACAAACTGCACCTAGAACCACCTAATGCTGTCTGATTTGACAGACTATGTTCCTGACAGGCTCAATTCTGACTAGAGATAAGGCAGTGTGTCCAGAGTGCACCCAGTGAATGTAACTGTGTGGGCACTAATTGGACCTGCAATTTTCACAGTTATCCCTAAAAGCTAGAATGCCAATAAAAGAGATGCCCTAAGCGCTATGGAAAGCACTGAGGAGCTTCAAATTCCATGCCAACATATGTGAGAGTTTTGCCATCTGTTCCTGCTTCTCAAGTTTGTTCTTCTATAGCTAGACCACTCCTCCAACTAGAACACTCAAACTTGACCTAGAAATCTTCTACAAACTCTGAACTGAGGTCAGCCATGGTAACATATGGGAATGCTGTACCTGTTCATGTTGCTTTACCTGGTCCATCCAGTGTTATGTGCCAAGCACATAGTCAGGTGGAGAAGAAATTACAGGTCTGACATTCAAGTCTTAATCCAGTTTCTGAATTTTCCATCTGGCAATCCAACCAGAGGCTGGTTAGTTTCATAAGCCAGATCTTTCTGGAAGTGGAGCATATCAGAAGCAACTTACTGCCTACAAAGTGAAAGTAGAGGATGCATAAACATGCTCCCCCAATCTGGAACACCACCAAAGAAAAACAGCTGAATACAAATACGACCAGCAACAGATCCAAATGAATTTATTGCACCAATATTGTCTTCACAGAAAAAATCTCTTTGACTATACGCCTCCCTGGTGGTTTAGTTAGATTTTTATGAATCTTGGGGAGGCAATAAAAGTAGGCCATTTTACATCCATCAGGGCTAATTCTTTTTCTGACATCCGTATCTGAAAAGTACCCAAGTCTACAGCCTTTATGTAATAACTCAGCATATTCAACAAGGGCTTGTTGGTATAAAGATATATCAGTTTTATCATATACTTCAGCATTCTCTAAATGCTCCAAACACATGTCCATATATTGGGTAAAATGCATGATAACCAATTTGTTCCCTTTATCCGAGGGTTTGAAAATAACTTCCCTCATTTTACTTAAGCTTTGAAGGGCTTTCCATTCTGAAACAGACATATTATAATTAATCTGTTGTTTATTCTGAACAAAGTCAGCAAACGCATCCTCAATCGCAAAATTCAACATACTGGAAAAATGAACCACATCTTCATTTAAAAAAGGAGGCAAAAAATTACTATTCGCACATACATTGTGAGTATCTAATCTACAATATGCATCAAAAGAATTATCAGATTGACAAGTGTAAAAACTCTCATGAGGTATTGACACTATCATCACAATCAACTAACTTATCCTCTGTGTTTATATTTTTAAAATAGTGCTTTAAATGCAACTTCCTACTAAATTTAAAAACATCACACCTGATATCGTGAAGCCTGGGAAGCACTGTAGGAATAAACTTAAAACCTCGGCTCAAAACCGCTACTTCACAGTCGGTAAATACATGTCCAGACAAATTAATGATATAACTGTCCTGAAGAGATAAAAAATTATCTTTTGCCTCTTTTATATCCCCTCTGGGGATAGTAGTCCCTTTGAAAATATTCTTGTTGTTCACGGGTACGTTTTGTACCTTGTTTTCCTCCCCTGTAGTTGTTAACGTGACAAAGTCTGACGGAAACATTCCGGTTGCTGTGCAGGTGGTAAAGTAGGGTAGTCCTCTCTGTTATCTACCTCTTCATCACCTAAGTGCTAAGTTTTTCTGCATAGCCGCCTACTTTGAGCATTTTCTGGTTTGTTAAACTTGATTTCTGCATTGGTAACTGTATTTAGAACACAACCTAGAGCTGTTTACTGAATTTCCTGTTTGCACTTATTTTTAAAATCGTTTTTTTCTTAAAACTTGCATTTTATCTGTCTCTGGCCTAGCACTCAAGTGTGGGGTCATTTACTGCACTGTTATAACTTGTTGATACTTGTGAACCTCTGCTATCTTTAAAAAAACAAAAAAACTTGCTTTTTTCCCACTTTTCTGAGATTTAAAAAAGTTCAGTTACAGGCTTACTGTTCTAAACTGTTTGTAAGTTTCTTGGAGGCCATTTTTTGCTTGGACTAAAGGGAAGTCTCTCTGTTCATCAGTGACAGTGATAAACATTGAGCAGCCTGCCTGCCCCTGTGGGAGTGGTTACTGCCTTGAAACTGTAGTTTTATTGGCCATTTTGGGTCAATTCCAAACTCCTTGATCTCCCTTTCTTAAAACCCTCTTTTGCGTGGTTTTGCGCGTTTATGTGCATAGCACAACAACGGGCAGCGCCGCCTAATTGGGTTTAAACTATTCCTGGCTCCACGAAGTCTGCTCTTCACTTTTTCCTTTAGAACTGCTCTATCTCTCAAATTAAACACCATATTCTCATTCTAAGGCCCTTCACTGGTCCAAATAAGTAATCTTATAAGTTAGCACTATTAAACCATAAGCACTACTTACTCTTATACTCTCTACGATTACCTTGACCCCTATTGGTCCGTCTTAATTCAGTTTCCCTATATTACTCTAGCATGTCCAAAGGTCAGTCAATGGTTTCCTCTCCAGTCCAGCTGGTGAATCTGGGAATTTTGAGGCAATGTTACAACTGTCTCATGTACACGGACAACCCTCTCCTCCTCCAAACAGGTTCAAATATATGTGAGAGATGCAACCATATAGCCAAACTGGAGGCTGAGCTCTCTCATCTCAAAACTGGTGAAACCAGTCAGGAGGAGAAGGTAACCTCACACAACACAATTCCAGTATCACATAGTCCCACCACATCAGCGAACCAAACACATAAATACACAAAAACATACTCAGAGGCTCTAAATAAAAATCTACCTAAGCAACAGAGTCCTCCAAAGCAGACATCCAAGCAAACGCTACCCCAAAACAAAACACGCACAACACATAACCCACAAAGTCAGTGCGCCAAGAAGCCACAGCCCTTAAGGCTGAATAACACACCTGATACTCTTGTAATAGGTGACTCTATTGTCAGACACACTGACGTCCCGCTCACCAGGCTGAACAAAGAGAAGGTCACAGTGAGCTGCCTGTCGGGCACTAGGATCCGCCACATAACGCAAGCACTCAGGTCACTCCAAAGCAAATACAAATATGACTCAGTCATCGTACATGCTGGTGTGAATGACCTGAGACGTACCTCCCTGGACTACATGAAAAGAGACATAGAGGAGCTCTCTGATCATGTAGCCCAGGCCGGTATGACCCTGACCTTGAGCAGCATCTTACCCTCACCTAGAATGATGCCACAGTACAAAGACAAAATGATCGATTTTAACAATTGGCTAAAATTTTGGTGTCATTCAAAGGGGATCCAGTGTCTGTCAGCCTGGGATGACATGCTCGACAAGCCACGTTGCTTCGCTAGGGACGGCTTGCACCTGTCACCACTGGGCTTTCGGATATTGGCAAAGGCTCTTGCCACCCCCATAGTGCCTTTTTTAGGCAAGGCTCAAAAGTCAAACCCACCTCCATAGACAGCACAAGGAACAAGAAACTAAGGGTAATGCTGCTAAACGCCAGAAGTCTTAACCTCAAGATGCACGCACTCAAAGCTCTCCTCAGTATGGAGAACATTGATATCTGTGCAGTGACAGAAACCTGGTTCAAGGCTCCAGAGAACACCCCAGCACTACCAGGTTATACCTCATATCATGCTTTTCGACCCCAAAACCCGGACCGAACCACAAAAGGAGGGGGAGTTTCCATATTTATCAAGGATATCCACACCTCCAGGTTAGTGGCATTGCATGAAGTATCGGAGATCATCCATGTGCAACTAACAGTGGGCAAGACTGCTTTTCAGTTTATAGCATCCTACAGACCACCCTCTCAAAGTCAGGAATCCCACTCGGCTTTCCTGAAAACATTGGAGAACATGAAGATCTCTCCGAACACCATTATATTGGGCGACTTCAACTACCCAAACATAGACTGGGAGCACTACTCAAGCCCCAGCACCTTAGCCCAAAGGTTCCTGGAAATTATAAACTCAAATGCTATGGAACAACTAGTCACCACTCCCACAAGAGGGGATAACATACTAGACCTGATCATTACCAACATGGGTACTCTATGCTCCATACCAGAAGTATATCCCTCATTGGTAAGATCAGACCATAAATTAATTTCACTGGATATCCACATCCCGACCCCACCCCTAACCCAGAAAACCACAGTGAAAAACTTCTCAAAAGTGAACTTCTCACTTCTCAAAACCGAATCCTTCAAGGCCCCAGGGCCAGTGGAAACTACGGCACAAACTGCAGAATCCTATATAAACGCATTCTACGGACATCTCCAGGAATGCATGGATCATGCTATCCCAAATAAAACTAAGACCCAATCACCCAAAGGCAGGCATCCAGTCTGGTGGACCCCAGCCATAAATAAACTGTACAACAGAAGGAGGAAGCTACTACATGACAGAGCAAAATCCCTAGTAGGGAAGGCAGCTCTGATCAGTACTAGCAAAAAATTACGATCCCTCATAAAATCCTCCAAGGCCAGCTTCGAGAGAAAACTTGCACAGGACACTAAAGACAATCATAAAGCTTTTTTCAGTTATGTTAGGAACCTGGGATGCAACTCCCAGACTTGTTCTGAGTTGATTCTAAATGACAAAAAATACACTGAACCCACAGACATCGCCAGTATCCTGGCAGACAGGTTCAGTGCAAACTTCTCCACCCCCCCCCCCAAAAGAGCAAGTATCTATTCCGGCAGAGGGCTGCCTCCCAAACATCTCTGATGCTCAGGTGAAGGATGCCCTCTCCAAAGCAAAAAAAACTGCTTCCATGGGACCAGATGGCGTCCCGGGTTGCGTCCTACATGAACTCCAAGAAGAACTAACCCCTCAAATAAAACAGCTGTACAATCTCAGCCTCACTACAGGATATGTGCCCACAGAATGGCGTACAGCAACAGTGATCCCACTCCACAAAGGTGGAGCCTCTACGGACCCTGGAAACTATTGCCCCATAAGCCTGACTAGCCTAGACTGCAAGGCTATGGAGAGGATCATCATGGAGCTCATAAACAAAGACATTGGGGACCTACAGACACTAGATCCTACCCAATTCGGCTTCGTCAAGGGCAGATCCTGCCTTTTGAACCTGGTCGACTTCTTTGAAACAGTCACCAAAGCCAAAGATGAAGGGAAGGTAGTCCCACACAGCCTATCTGGACCTAGGAAAGGCATTTGACACAATACCCCACTCGAGCATCATAGATAAGCTATCCAGCTTAAATATAAACTCCTATGTCACAAGATGGGTCGCAAACTGGCTCAAAGACAGAACCCACAGAGTGAGAGTTGCTGGAGCCATGTCAGACTCGAAACCAGTCACAAGTGGCATCCCACAAGGTTCTGTCCTGGGACCGCTCTTGTTCGGTATATACTTTTCCGAGGTACAGGCCAACGTGGGAGGACTATGGCTCACCAAGTTCGCAGATGACTGCAAACTGGGCGCCATAATCGACTCTCCAGCTGACACAAACATCCTTCAAAAAGGTCTCACAGAGATGGATAACTGGTGCCAGAGCCATGGTCTAAAGCTAAATGCCAAAAAGTGTATGGTCATACCCTTTGGCAAAAACAATGTGCCCACAAATTACCACATAGGCGGTAACCCATTAAGTACAGAGAAAGTAATTAGGGATCTGGGGACCCAAGTTGATAGCAATCTCTCCTTTGACAACCACATTGCCAAAGTGGTTAGAAAGACCTTCTACATAGCCCACCTCATCATGAAAGGATTCACATCTAGATCAAGAGAGGTAATCGTGCCCCTTTATTCATCCCTCATCAGGCCTATCATAGAATATAATGCCCCTTTTGGGATGTACCTTACCGACACCTGCAGCAATTAGAAAGACCCCAAAAGTACCTCACCAAGAGGATCAAGAGACTCAAGCAGATGCCATATGCTGCTCGGTTAAAAAAACTCCAGCTCTACTCAGTTGCATACCGCCTACTTCGAGGCGATCTATGCCTGACATATAAAGCTATGTCCAATCCAGAATTAATGGACATGCTCCACCTCAGTAAATCTAAATCCCTTAGAGCCACATGCTCGAGGGACTTGAACCTCAGCACAGAAATAAATAGAACTTGCTGGAGGGACAGATTCATAGCCCCGAGGCTCCCTTCACTCTGGAATAGAATTCCAATTCATGTTAGGCAGAGCACCTCACTGAATCTCTTCAAGAAGAATCTTGATGAGTGGATGGGGGATCGTAGGTTTGTCCCGGGGATTACTTCCGTGTCACTATTAGACAGAGGCACAATAAACTAAACCTTAAAAAGGGCACAGTATACTCAAATCAAGGGGTGGCGTAAGCCAAAACAAAATCGGGCTAGGCTTGTAATTGCCCCAGGGCAGATAGCCTAGTATGAACCTATGAACCTGAGGCAATATATCCATCAGAAACTGTAAACGAGGAGTTGTACACATGGGAACTGTCCTCCTGCCTTTGAAACCTCAGGTGATTCCGAGCTTTCTTCCGACTGGTCTTTGAAACAAACGCCTTCCCATTTTCATAGTCACGGAGGTCTCGAAGTAATTTACGTTTCTTCCTCTCTACTAATTCCAATTCATGATTTTTCAATTTGGAATTAATATAATTTAAAAAAAAGAGGCCAGTACATGGGCATGCATCCCAGAAGAAATGGTGTTGCATACTTTCTTAATTTGATCTTTAAGTTCCTTCTGTTTTACCCTGTCACTGTCTAATAAAATATTCACCCATTCTAATGTACATTTATAAGCTGCAGCTACACAATGTTTGTGGAATTGCACATCAGTAGCATTTTGTAAGTTAAAGGGCATGGTTGGATCTTTGAATACTGTCAGCCCCCTAGGTGTAATATCTAGATCTATACACTTCTGTAGACTGGACATATTAAAGAAAGTATCATTCTCTTTCCATATACACTTTTCTAATTGTTCAAAATAGACGTACTTTCTTCCGAAATAGACTGAGGTAGTTTTCTTCCAACAGAATCAAAAGGATTCTGGCAATATTTATTTCTATCCTGTTCCCACTTATCCCAAGTGGTACTAGTAGTGGCCCCATGATTAGCCTGTAAATTACGATCCATAGTAGAGTTTAAAAAACTATCCAACGATAATTGAGACCCATCTCTAATGGTCTCTCGAAGAACACGAGGCAAGTTGTACTGAGGATCTGTGGCCATGATAAACCTCAAACTGGAAAACCACCAAAGAAAAACAGCTGAATAAAAATATGACCAGCCAGAGATCCAAACGAATTTATTGCACCAATATTGTCTTCACAGAAAAAATCTCTCTGACGTCTCGGCTGAAAAGCCTTCAAGGAGTGAAGAACATCCTAAACCTACTAACCTAAATACTATATACAATTAACAATGAAACAATCAAGTAATTAAATAAACAATCTCCAATTTATATCCTCATTTAACCCAAATGGGTGCAGAGTGTTGAATTTCAAGATGTAAACTGCTTCCTTAGTCAAAAGATGTTTTTTAAAAACACATTCATCATATAAAGACACATTTATTTTTTCCAGAATGGTGCCCTGTAACCCTTCACTACTGCCTTCATGAAAATGTTGAAAATGTACCACTACATAACTCTCTAATTTTTTATTGTGAATGTCCCTTGCATGCTCTAATAATCTTACTTTAAATGCCCTCTTTGTTTCCCCAGTATAAAACAAACCACATGGGCATCTAAAGGCATAAACTACACCCTCATTATCACAAGAGAAATGGTTACATGTTTGAAAGGGAATAGTATTAATACTTTGGAAACTATTCACTATAAATTTGCAGGCTTTACATTTATTGCAACAAAAGGTCCCAGAAGGATGTACATTCTGTAAAATATTTGTATGGGGAGCACAAAATCTACCTTTCACAAGAAAGCTGAGAATATCTGTACCCCTCCTAAAGGAAATACCTAATCTAGCATCAAGCCAGGTGGAATTTTTTAATGAACATAAGTATTTCCAATAATATTTTATTTGTTCTATAACCACAGAACTAAAACACCCATAAGTTGTAACAAAATAAATAAGATCATTGGGTTCTCTTTTATTGGATCTATAAGGGGCTAAATATATTCTATTATTAAACTGCTGTTTCTAATCAAATTATTACACAATTTGTTCCAACTTATCTCAAGTAAACTTCTACTGTATCCTCTGTTGCAAAACATATCTACAGTTACACCCAGTTCTTGTTTAAAGTCCTGGATATTATTACACAGCCTGGAAATCGTAAGCAGCTCCCCCAATCTGCCCAAGACTCTGTTGGACTGCTTGAAAATGGGGCACTGAGGTGGTGGTGGTGGTGTCTTTTATAAAGCAAGGACCATGGCTATGGAAGTCGACTGTGGAGTTTGCATCCAACACCTCAAGTTTTTAAGATGCTGAAGAATTTTATCAGGCCTCATCAGGATGTGCCCACTTTAGATTTTTTCAACATAGACTTAAGTCATCATCCGAACTACTTTGCCAGAAGAAGGGATCATCCAAGAGAAAATCTGAGAGACTGTAAAACCTCACAAGAAGAATGGATCTTAGGTGGCCATCCCACCTGCATCATTATCTCTAGAATCTCCCCAAACTTGATCTCATCTAAAACTTCGTTGTTATCTTTATCCATGGAGAGACATTTCTGTGAGTGATCGAGATGCTCTCTCAACTTCAGTGGTAAAGGTTCTTTAGGGATGGAAGACTGCTAATGTCCAAATGAGATGGCTGCATCATGTAGAGATCTGCCAGTCCTTCTGTCCTGGGAAGCAGTGAGACAGATGGCAGAGGCAGCAAATGTATTCAGACTCTGTGCTGGACACTGTGATGACAGCAAGTGTCCAGGCAGTGGGGCATGCAGAGAGGATTGCATTGCTGGCTTTGGAATAATGTTTTGGCCAAGGCCATTGACCTCAAGAAATCAGAACAGAGACTAGGTTGACATACCACTTGGCTTTGTCATTAATGTAAAGGGTCTTGATGTTGAAAGGCAAAAGCTTTGTCCCTCAGAACATCAGTACCAATCCCAGCCCTGAGACACTGACCATAGCCCTCATGCAAAATGTTCTCCAGAAACCAAAGTCATTAACACAGAAACTGCCAATGTTGGCAGCAATGCTGACCACAACTGGAACAAGGTCTAAGGCTGTATTACTGAGCTCAAAACCACAGACACAGATGATCCCATGGATCAGATTATGCTGATGGATGCAGATCAAACAATGGTTTCAATGGTACCAGACCCAGAACACAGACTGGTTAGAAGAACCTATGACAAAAGACAGAAAATTTATGAAAAGATGGTGGTCTAGTCACCTCTGTGTTAGTTATCAAGGGACATGGCCTTAGACTACAAGCTATACAACTGTTAGAACACTTGCCAAATTTTCATTTCATCTAACTTTCCCAACATGGAACTTTATAATTTGACAGAGCAGGAGGAACTAGGAAATGGAGTTCTCAACTCTGGTTCTGAAGTAACAGAAAACACATAATCTCAGTCTAGATTAAATGAGTCAGTGCTACAACCAGTTGTATTATTCCTGAAGAAGAATCACAAAATTTGACCTTCTTGAAAAATCGGGTGGGTGAAGAATCTCCAATGAACTGAGCTTTCTTTTTGATCTTTGAAGACATTATAGTGCCCTATTCTAAAGCACAGAGAGAAACCCTAGAAATTGGTTACAGTATGCCTAAATACATGTGTTGAGGATTTAAAACTTACACAGATATCACACTGTTTGGAAAAATGGTTGGGCTTTTCCTAAATATTTAACGCACATGAAGCATTCACTTTGGGGGACCTCTGAGGTCACACTTGTACCTTCTACATAACTTTTGAGTCCTTCTCATTCATTCTGACTAATAAAACTGCCAGAATCTTGAATGTATAAACTGCAAAACAAATCAACTATAGAAATGAAGTATATACAACTAAGCATCAAATAACAACAATACACTCTGCAGCAAGTACTAAAAATGACAATAAGCCTTGGTTGGGGCTGTGCAAGGAAAGGCTAAAAAGAAGTTATGTACTCACTATAACTTTCCATCTATATTGTCCACTTTCATTCTTCCTCAATGAATGGGTTTGGTTTGGGATCTGACTCGGGCACTTCCTAAAGATTCCAGGATCCAAATCTCAAGCTCCTCCCTTACCCATAATGCCCCTGACCACTACAAACCCTCAGATTGAGTTTGCTGCTGTAATATATATATATGTATATATATATATATATATATATATATATATATATATATATATATATATATTAATCTTAAATGTAAAACAATGCTATGACAGGAAAATGATCAGGAGTTCAAACAGGAACTACTGTTCCTAACAACACTTTCGCTAGGTCTCTCTTAAAGTCATGGGCAGGGGAAGGAGGGGATGGAAGTTGAGGAAAAATGAAAATAGACAACACAAATGGAATTTTATGGTGAGTACTTAACTTCTTTATCTTCTTTATCTAATGCTGTCATTTTCATTGGTTCCTCAATGAATGGGACAGAGTCCCCCAGCTATGGTAACCTTGGGTGGCCCTCATGGAAGGATGTTCTGGAGCACTGCGGAACCAAAGGCAGCTCTATTTCTGGAAATAATGTCCAATCTGTAATCCACAATAAAAGTACGAGTATTAGACCAAGTGACAGCTGTACAAATGTCATCAATAGAGGTTCTAGCCCAAAAGGCTGCTGATATAGACATTGACCTGGTTGAATGTGCTTTTGGTTGTTTTGGTAAGGTAATACCTTTCAAGGAAAAAACATAGGAAATACAATCTGTTATTCATTTAGCCAGTGTAGTTTTAGAAACTGGTCTTCCTAATCTTTTACTAGTGAAAGATACAAATAATTTTAAATTCCTTGGTCCTGTGAAGGTAAAAACGAAATTGCCTATGTACATCAAGAAGATGAAGGCTGCATTCACCTTTGTTTTAAAATTTGGGGAAGAAAACTGGCAAACTGATGGCTTGGTTTATATTAATTTCAGAGGCAACTTTTGGTAGGAAAGAAGGATTTGTGCGTAAAGTAACCTGTCTTTGTGAAATATCAAATATGGCAGTTTGGAAGACAGTGCTTGGAGTTCACATACTCATCTTGCAGAAGTGATAGCCGCCAGAAAGACAGTTTTCCAAGAAAGATACTTGAGATCTACTTTATCTGATGGTTCAAAGGGAAAAAGTACTAAGGTTTGCAAAACCATAACGGAGATCCAAGGTGGAGTACGGTCTTTTATTGGAGATCTAAATAAGAAGGCACCCTTAAGAAAGTCCTTACATAATCTGGATGATGCTAAAGGAGAAGCATTATCTCCAGTAGTCTGAGATGGCTGCTAACTGAACCCTGATAGTGGAAAAAACTTGCTTCATCCTGAAAAATCAAGGCAAGGAAATTTACAACTGCTGGAAGCAGAGCAGTAAAGGGATCTAATTCTCTCTGATGAGCTCAAAAGGAAAACCTTTTCCATTTACTTTTGTAAATTTTTCTAGTCGAAGGTCTGTGAGTAGAGACTAAGATTTTTTCAGACTGGGGAGGAAAGCCTGGAATGTCTAGCCATCATCGGAACTGGAGAAACCATGTGGTTAACTTGAGGCCTGCAATATCTGGGTGAATGTGCCTTGATGAGTGAGATAGGAGATCTGGACTGGGATCCAACATCCAAGGAGGATGTACTATATGAGACCAAAGGAAGAGGAACCATACTTGTCAAGGCCAGAAGAGGGCAATGAGGATTACTGTACCCTTCAACCAAAGTGCTTTCTGAAGAAACTTGGGGATGAGAGGTAGGGGAGGATAAAGGTAAAGAGGACCGTTGGGCCAAACATGAATCAGAGCATCTCTCGGTAACTCTCCCTGAGGTGGGATGAGGGCAAAGAACCTGCTACGTTTGTTGCTGAGGAGGTTGCAAATAAGTCACAGCAAGACTGACCCAATCTGTGGAATATAATGTTTGCCACTGACTGGTTGACAGGCCACTCATGAGGCATGTGGATGGTCATGCTGAGTTTGTCCCCAAGAATATTGGATTTCCCCGGTATATGCACTGCTACAAGAAAGCAGTTGGATGAGATTGCCTATTGCCATACTCTCAATATTTCTTGATATAGGGGATAGGATTTGGTTCCCCCTGATTTTTGATGTACCAGACTACTGACATGTTGCCCATTTGTACTGCAACAGTCCCTAGAGAGAGAAAGTTCTGGAAGGCCTGCAATGCTAGAATTACCACTCTCATCTCCATGACACTGGTATGCTAATTTGTCTCTTGTGGGGACCACGTGCCTTGTACATTCCATCCCAAGTAATGCCCCCAATCCCAAATGGAAGATATCCATGGTCAACGTGGCATTGGGGGAAGAAGGATAAATGGATGACCTTGATCAATCTCCTTGGAGTAGATCCACCAAAAAAGAGACTTTCTGAAAACTTGAGACAATTTTATTAAAAGATTCAAGGGATAACAATGAAAGGACCATTGCACCACCATAGCGGTTTTACAGCAGGTGCAGGCTGCAGAGACTGGGCAGGAGAGCACTTACAATGCTCCCTGGGCTCCTTTGATTTCTAGGAGGGGTTTGCGCCCCTGAAAAAGTGGCTGAAGATGAAGCTGAAGTGGGAAGGAGGCCTTTCAAAATTAGCTTATTCCTCCTGTCACTAACTGCTCTGGCATTAAAGGCCACACATAATGGAACAAAAGGTGTCCAGATGTGCTAGGCCCAAACAATAAACGCACTCCCTGTAGGCATCAGCATTGGGGATCTTATGCACACAGGAGTGCATTTTTTTAAACTCAATCTGCTTATCAGCCATACCATAAAAAGCACAAACCAGATTAAGACAGAAAAAAAGTTTAAAGGAAAGAAAAGGAAATAACTACCAACATTGGTATTTCAAAGACAATACCTAAGGGTATAGAAGAAGGAAGGAAGAATGGACTACCAACAATGGTAGTATAAAATATACTGAAAACTCAGTAGAGAAAGTTACTGATAGTAAGGAGGTTAATTTAACTAATAAAGAGAAGAAAAAACTAATAAAAGGTAATAAGAAATAACCAACTTTCACTCACAAAACCCCAAAGGAGCTCAAGGAATTGCAATCCCACCTGACCTGAAGAGTGGAAAATGAGATCTGAGGGTTTGTAGTGGTCAGGGGCATTACGGGTAAGGGAGGAGCTCTAGATTCGTATCCCAGAATCTTTAGAAAGTGGCTGAGTCAGATCTGAGGATCCAGTCCTTGAGGAACGAAAGAAAATGACAACATCAGATCACTAGTTAAAAACTGACAGAAAAAAGCTTCATAATGGAAGGACCTGATTTCAGACATTACAAAGGAAGGTTAGGAGTGGTACACAGAGAATGGAAAAAGTTAGAGGAAATGTCTCCATAAACTATTGAAAAAAATTAAAGGGTATCCTGGGGATATTTATATATGCAACCCACTTTCATGTGTGGCAAACAGCATCTGGAGAAAAGTGGTTCTAGACTGCAAAGTAGTCTAGATAAGGGGGAGGGGCTTGCAAAGCAGTCTAGATAAGGGGGGGCTTAGTAGGCAGGGGAAAGTTTTCTGTGTTGAACTATCTAATCTTATCGGTCTCAGTAAAAGAGGTAATGAAGACAGAACCATATGTAAATGTATATGCATGTGTGCGTGTGTGTGTGTGTATGCATGTATATAATGAAATACATATATAAAATATATGTACATTTATACTTACATTAGTAATATGCAAACTAAAGTAAGCACAGTGTACATTTAGATGTATGTATACAAACAGTACACACAGTTACATAAATACTAATATTTGTGTGTATATAAATATATGCATGTGTGTGTCTGTCTGTATACACACAAATGTGCACACAAACAGATGCATGAAAGTATATGTGTATGGGTATATGTGCACATTTTTCTCTTAAAGAGACTGGGCAATATGTGCTGCTTATGCAACCTGTTTGCCTGGGTGGAAGTAAGTAGTAGTGTGCACTGCTTGTGTAGCCAGTGTGTTTGGGCTGAGAGAACTTTTAATGCATACATCTTAGGCAAATTGTATTTCACTAGCATGACACAGGAACGTGTGTCATTTTTGGAATCACCCTGTTTTGGTGACAAACAGTATGCAGAGATTTCAACCTCTCCCTTCACAGTTCACGTGGATGGAGTTTATACTAAACTAATCCTACTTACTACTAGACACCTGGTATAAAAATCATCTGCCTCCTAACAATGGAAGTGTAGTGTAGAGAAAGGCACTCTCTTACCAGCTGCAGAATATGATCTATTAGTTAATATATATCTTCTTCTTTTGGCTGCTCCCGTTAGGGGTCGCCACAGCAGATCAACTGTTTCCATTTCTTCCTGTCCTCTGCATCTTGCTCTGTCACACCAACCACCTGCATGTCCTCTCTCACCACATCCATATACCTTATCTTAGGCCTTCCTCTTTTCCTGTTAACTGGCAGCTTCATCCTTAGCATCTTTTTCCCCAATATACTCTGCATCCCTCCTCAGCTCATGTCCAAACCAATGTAATCTTGCCTCTCTGGCTTTGCCTCCAAACCTTCCAACCTGGGCTGACCCTCTAATATACTTATTCCTAATCCTGTCCATCCTCATCACACCCAGTGCAAATCTTAACATCTTCAACTCTGCCACGTCAAGCTCTGACTCCTACCTTTTTGTCAGTGCCAGTGTCTCCAACCCATATAACATAGCTGGTCTCACTACCCTCTTATAGACCTTCCCTTTCACTCTTACTGGTACTCGTCTGTCACAAATCACTCCTGACACTCTTCTCCACCCACTCCATCCTGCCTGTACTCTCTTCTTCACCTCTCTTCCACACTCACCATTACTCTGAACTGTTGATCCCAAGTATTTAAACTCATCCACCTTCACCCACCTCTACTCCCTGCATCTTCACCATTCTTCTATCCTCCCTCTCATTCACACACATACATTCTGTGTTAGTCCTGCTGACCTTCGTTCCTCTTCTCTCTAGAACATATCTCCACCTCTCCAGGGTCTCCTCCACCTGCTCCCTACTCTCACTACAGATCACAATGTCATCTGCAAACATCATAGCCCACGGGGACTCCTGTCTGATCTCGTCTGTCAACCTGTCCATCACCATTGCAAATAAGAAAGGGCTCTGAGCTGATCCTTGATGTAATCCCACCTCCACCTTAAACGCATCTGTCACTCCCACCGCAGACCTGACCTCTGTCACACTACCCTTATACATATCCTGTACCACTCTTACATACTTCTCTGACACTCCTGACTTCCTCATACAATACCACAACTCCTCTCTAGGCACCCTGTCATATGCTTTCTCTAAGTCCACAAAGACACAATGCAACTCCTTCTGACCCTCTCTGTACTTCTCCATCAACACTCTTAGAGCAAACATCGCATCTGTAATGCTCTTTCCTGGCATAAAACCATACTGCTGATCACTAATCATCACCTCCCTTCTTAACCTAGCTTCCACTACTCTTTCCCATAACTTCATGCTGTGACTGATCAATTTAATCCCTCTGTAGTTACTACAGCTCTGCACATCACCCTTATTCTTAAAAATCGGTACCAAAACACTTTTTCTCCATTCCTCAGGCATCCTCTCACTTTCCAAGATTTCGTTAAACAATCTAGTTAAAAACTCCACTGCCATTTCACCTAAACACCTCCATGCTTCCACAGGTATGTCATCTGGACCAACAGCCTTTCCATTCTTCATCCTCTTCATAGCTATCCTTACTTCCTCCTTGCTAATCCACTGCACTTCATGATTCACTATCCGCACATCATCCAACCTTCTCTCCCTCTCATTCTCTTCATTCATCAGCCCCTCAAAGTACTCTTTCCATCTGCTCAACACACTCACCTCACGTGTGAGTACGTTTCCCTCATTATCCTTTATCACCCTTACCTGCTGCACATCTTTACTAGCTCGGTCCATCTGTCTAGCCAATCGGTACAGGTCCTTTTCTCCCTCCTTAGTGTCCAACCTTTCATACAACTCTTCATACGCCATATCCTTAGCCTTTCCACCGCTCTCTGCCACGCACCTCATCTCCTTATACTCTTGTCTACTTTCTTCATCTCTCTGACAATCCCACTTCTTCGCCAACCTCTTTCTCTTTATACTCTCCTGTACTTCTTCATTCCACCACCAGGTCTCCTTGTCCGCCTCCCTCTTTCCAGATGTCACACCAAGCACCTTTCTAGTCATCTCTCTTACTAGCTCTGCTGTAGTTACCCAGCTATTCGGTAACTCTTCACTGCCACCCATTGCCTGTCTTAACTCTTCCCTGAACTCCACCTCACAATTACCCCTTTTCAATTTCCACCATTTTATCCTTTTTGCTGCCCTCACACTCATCCTCCTCTTCTTGATCACCAATGTCATCCTACAAACCACCATCCTATGCTGCCTAACTACACTTCCCCTGCCATCACTTTACAGTCTCCAATCTCCTTCAGACTGGCCCTTCTACATAAGATATAATCCACCTGTGTGCATCTTCCTCCACTCTTGTACGTCACCCTATGCTCCTCCCTCTTGTTAAAATACGTATTCATCACAGCCATGTCCATCCTTTTCGCAAAATCCACTACCATCTGACCTTCTGCATTCCTTTGCTTAACACCATACCTACCTATCACTTCCTCGTCCCCTCTGTTCCCTTCACCAACATGCTCATTGAAATCTGCTCCAAACACAAGTCTCTCACCCTTGGGTACAGTCATCACCACTTCATCCAACTCACTCCAAAATTTTTCTTTTTCATACATCGCACACCCAATATATAATTGCATAATTCACTACTAATACTGAACACATAGAGACAGCCTTGAACAAATACATCCTTTATGCTTCCATCCTTTCAAAGGGATCCTCACATTACTACTACCATCTTTTGCAACGAATGGATGCCTTTTGGTTACACACAGACATGCTTCTCATATGTGGCTTAATTTAGAAATATCTGAATTGTAACCACTACCCCCCCCCACGCGCACACACACACACACACACACACACACACACACACACACACACACACACCACCACCACCACCACCACCACCACCACCATTCACTAACTACGGAATGCAAATTTCAGCTTAGAGAGAGACAGAAAGAGAGAGAGTGGGACAGAGTGAGTGTGAGAGAGAGAGAGAGAAAATGAGAGATAGAGAAAGTGAGGATGGTGACAGTCAGTAGCTGCATCAGTTTCTTTCCTGGTTGCACAGGGTCTCACATTCCCAATCATCTGCTTTATTTGGGCAACAGGATTCCTTCCACTGACATTACTGTGGTGCTCTTAAAAATCACTTTCTCCCATACAGTATGGGGAAAAAATAAAAAGATTGGCAGTAATGTCCATGGTTATTAAAAATTATTATTTTTTTTAATTTTCAGCTTGCCTTGAGTATGTATTTCCACAGAAGAAGAAAACTGCAAAGTTTTAAAACAAATTATTTTGCTTACTTCCATTTTTGTGATTTACATATGATCTTTAAAGTCATTGCCCTCCAAGATTGCAAGTTTCTATCACTAGACCAGATATGATCAAAGAAAAGTAAGAATGCCTGCTGCACAGACTCACTAGTAAGCATTGCAAGCATAATGGAATGTCAAACCTCTCCATAAATACCAAATGCTTTAATACTACGTATGTGTGTGTATATGCATGTCTATTTGCTGAAGAATTAGGCTTAGGATTTTGGTTAGGATAATGTGTGTTAGTGAGTGGGTGGAGGGATAGAGTTAGAATTGGCAGACACCAGTAAGGTGGAGAAGAGAGAGAGAGGAGCCCCCATGCACTACTGTTACTTAAGTGTGTTATCCCTTACCCTAAAACTTAACCATAAACCTATTTATAATCCTAATACTAGGCAGTTAGCTTAGGTTCAACATTTATCTATTGGAATGTTTGTGTTCACTGCGTACTTTACAATGTTTTCTTGTTCGTGTAATACTGTTGATCTCCTATCAGGCACTTCAGTGCAGCACCCTCTTGGCAGTAGTCTAACTACGAAAGGGCTACTACACAAGCTGCCTAAGTTCACAGGGTTTCAGTGCAGTTGCACAATTGCTGCAACACTTAGGCAGTAATCTGCTTCACTCTATTGCATATGACATAGTAACTTAACTAGTCAGAAGCCATTAGATATGTATTGTGCAGGACAATGGAGCAAACATCCTAAAACTGTCAAACATATTGGTCATTGTTTACTACTATCAACTTAATTCAAAACAGCATGTAAGGTTTTAGCACTGGATAGCTTCCAAATTTACACCTGAGCTGGAGTCTGCATTTCATCTGCACAAAAAGCTTTGTTTCACTAATATCACAGCTGTTGGAACATAACATTTTATAAAGAAACAAAAAAAAGATGTCTTAAAATAATGCAATGCACTACACACAACTATCAAAAAGTATACAAGAAACTGCAAAAAAATGTTAAGACCCTTGGAGCTACAGTAAGGCTAAATATAAGTGTACAAAATAGGTAATGACTGGCTCTTATCCAACAGCAAAGGATCCAACGACCATATCCAGTCAGCTCTATAAAGCAATGGGAGGAAACACTGAAGAACTATCACATGAAATCAGTCTTTTGAAGAGACAAAGAATGGACCTGAAGTTATTCTTCATTTCTAGAACTAAAAATAATTTGAAAAATATTGGAGTTCTTGATTATCTGCACACTTTGCCTGAGTAAGACTTCTGTTGGGTGATAACAGGACAGGAAGGAAAAAAAGAATCTGAGTAAATAATCATTGGCTGTGACATCCGTTTTCTATGCCTCAGTCATAATACTGAACCATGCCAACACACAATGGAAGTCCATCTTTCCTGACAGCACTATCCCCAGATGGTCAGGCTGAATAAGTGCAGCAGAATCATGCCGTTGAGGCTGTAGATGTCTCCAGAACCATGGCCTCTGCTGATTCCTTTTCCTTGTGTAGAAGCAATGACTTTAAAGGACCCTATGTCAGGAACATTCAAAAAGGTTTTCCTTTAGGGAAAGTCTGAAGGATACCTTGACATCTGCAGTGAAAAAGATCAGGCACAGTAAGGAATACAGGCATATAGCCATATTGGATCCTGACATCCTGGCAGCTCTAGATGCTGAGGTATAAACTATCTATACCATAAGGCTGCCCTGTAACAAAGTCATGGATACTCAGGATTAAGGAAGATTAAGTAACCTTCAGGTATATCGTCTACTAAGTGATGCATTTCATTGAGAATGCCTCAATGGAAATACAGCATCTGTGTAGAAGCTAGTTGAGTTCCCTCAAAGGGACTGTGAAAAATGCAAACAAATGCTTTCCCAAACCCATTCATGGCCTCTTGATTCTGTGTCTGGGAAATGGCTGGCAAATGAACAGTAGAATTCTCCTTTAAAGCTACAGCAGCAACAGTAACATTAGACTTTGGCCCACAATGAACATTTTCTGTGGGAACAAATGATTTGGTCCTCTTCTTGGTTTACCAGGGCCACGGCATCTGTGTGCTTCCACACAATTCATTAAACACAAGAACTACCCAAGACAACTGCACTATCATCCTACAGAAGTGTTTAACTAACTCTGCCCTTTACAACACTGCATAAAACTGAGGATCTCTCCAAACCTAGGATAGTCAGGAAAGGATGGATGAAAAGGACCACATTCCTCCTCATCATGTCCTCTGACTCAGGCTCACTGTCAAATAAGGGTTGCAAGTGCTTAGTTTAGCTGAGCACTTCTTTGATCCCTTGACCACAAGACATCCAGACGCCAACATGCTTAAGTTCATGGAAGAAAACACAGCTATCCATAATGGTGTGCACAGGATGGAAAACATCTCTGTTACATACCATGGGACACATACCATAGCAGTCTAGGCAGAACACACCACATCAGTATATACACAGACATCTGCCACACAAACAATGGTAAAGCTGATGCTACTTCTCAAGCCAAAGGTACAATAGAGAGCAAATCCAGAAAAATGTACAAATGCTGAATAGTCAAGCACTGCAGATACTGGCACTAGAAGGGCAGATGTCTGCAAAACTGACAACAGGAGCTGATGCCTGGCAGACAAGCAGCAGAAAAGTAGGTGCTTTGGGACATATGCCAATAGAGACTGGTAGGAGTGTCCTGCTCAATGAACAGTTTACCTTCATTTTATAGAACATGGTTTGTGCGAGCAGGCATTTCCGCAAATCGAGTGAGGAAATCATGGAAAGGCTCAGAGTACAAATGTCGAAAATGGTTTAGCTGAAAACCATTTTTGACATTTGTCCATGTGTTTGAATGGCTAAATGCACTTGCATTGTAGCCATTCAAACGTATGTTAGTCGCCATTGTGGGTTTTGTGCAGGTGTCCTTTCGATGTAAGGACATCGCACAAACCATGTTTGATGAAATGAAAGTAACCAATGAACTGGTCATCTAATCATCTAATAGTGACAGAAAGCAGATCATAAGCTATTTGATGGAAGGGGGTACTCATTCAGGAAAGAGAGGGAGGGGAGGCAAACAACAGCAACAATTCATACCATGTTCACAGAAATGACAGATTTTCTTCAAATAACTAGAGTCCTTGAAAGTGGTGGTGGAAGGTTCCAGGGCAATTAAGTAGAAAAATACAATCTGAAATTACCAGTCTGTTGAATGATTTTTAAAATTTTTCTTCTTTACCTGAAGGTTACAGGAACATATCCAAGCATACCTCTCAACCTTTTAGAGCAAGAAATCTAGACAACGCCATAAATAAAAGGGGGACAAAGGCTCAAAAATAGGGACAATTTTTAAATATTGATCTTACAAACTTAGAAAGTTGATAGAATAACAGGTTTTGCATTAACATTAATTTTGTTAAGAGTATGAAGTCTGAAACTCAAATGTCTGTCATTATTTTCTAATTTCAATCTTTAATGGTTTGCCACTAATTTGCCAGAAAACGTAATTTTATGAAAAATGGGCCAAAAATATGAGGCAAAAATCTGGACATTCTGTGAAAATCTGTACAGATGAGCGGTATGCATCCTAGTGCAAAGGCTGAAGAGAATGAAACTCTGAAAACTCCTCTTCCAGTCTCTGGAACATCTTAAATATAAATAATTCTGCAGTGCTTTCTTTCTACACCTTTCAGCAGTGTCACATTAAACTTCAAACACACAAAAAAAACTTACAGCTGATTATGGGGGAATTGTCAGTAGGTGAAATTTGACTTCCACAGAGACACTTTTTAAAACTAACATACTGAGGGCCCAAACCCCTTACAACTACATAAAAAAAAAACATAGGAAGAGAAGAGCAGCAAAACAGCAAAGGCTAATAAGCACACAAGAAAACTAAATAAACTTGAAGGCTCCCACCTAAAAGAAGAATTCAAAGCAAGAAAGAACTGGAGAGGCAGAAGGAAGCAGGGTATTACAGGATGATGCACAAGGGGCCAGCAGACTGAGAATTTTATGTGCCAAGCAATCCCAATGCCTGTCACAAAAGTCCTGATGGTTCCTGCAGCCAGATGTCTAAAATCAGATTGATCTTCCATTTATGCAGCAGCTTCAATACAAACTCAGAATAAGCACGAGTGATTAAATAGCAGGATTGCACATACAGGTTAAGCATTGTCACTTTCCTGCAGGGGTCCTTGCCAAGAATGAATTTTCTAGAATGTTTGCTTCAGAAGATTATGAATTACAGTGTTTATATGTTATATGCTCTAAATTTCAGGAAATGCTTACAAATGTAGCACATGAAATGATGCAATTGTTATCTAGTTTAAAGTGGTATAATGTGTGCTGAGCAAATTTAAAGACTAGAATTTGATATCAGGCTATTTTGAAACAAGTGAAATATGCTTACATATTATTAATGGAAAAAATAAAAGGTGAAATATAAACTCAGAAACTTGTCAGATACCTCATCCTCATTCTCCACTTTGGGATTGCTGGCTGTCCTTTTCAGACCATTGCTGAGGCTGATGCTGATGGTAGCATCTGACTTAGATCGCTGGTGAGTCCGTTTAGAAGGAGACAGACCAGTATCAAACACTGAGCACATGGATGGTAACTCCTTTTTCTTGACAGCAGGTTTCAGCTCATCAGACAAGATGAGTTTTCTAAGTCTGGTCCCCCGGGAGTGTCGCTGAGTAGAAATGTGCATATCTGAGGAGTATGCTCCAAGTAACCAGGCACACTGAAGGGAAAAATTGATGCTCTGCCTGCAGCGGTGCACAATATATGGTTTAATGGCATCCCCCACATCTTCATCCATGTGTATATACATATTTACTAACTGTGGTAAAAAAAAATCTACATCCTCAATCGGGAAGTAAAATAACCGATTCCCAATATAAGCTTGTACCCCTGGTTCCTTTGACTTGTACAAGTATGAAATAGCCATTGAGATGTCAAATAGCTTTGACTCAAAGAGTCGCAGTAGCCAGGATTGTTTGGCAGAGTTGTTTTTTTGTCTCCTCCTGGCAGTTTTTACTGTGTTCAAGTCCATTATAGGTTCCTCCTCCTCAATATTTGCAGGCATACCTGAAGATATTTCTACACCTGCACTCATGGCATCATACATGATATCTCCATTTGTCAGTTCTGAGCCACTCCATGAAACAGTTTTCATTTCACTAAAATCCACCTGATCTTCACTGCCCATAGAGGCAGTGTGCTTAAGTTTGACCTTCTTTAGCACATCTTCACAGGCTTTTTTTGCGACCTCAGGATCAAAAGTGGTAGGAATCTCCCCAGTACTTTCTGAAATGCAATGTTGCAGTTCGCGGCTAGTTTCTGGTGATTTGCTTTCAGAACAGTCCAAGGAGTCAGCAAGTGCAAGGTCAGCAACAGCATCATCCATGTCGGTGAATAACTCCCCAAGCATTTACAGCTGAAAGGAAAAAAATAAATTAAACATGTAATAACTTTGTAAAAGAATTATCTAAAAATGTGCATTTTGGGAATGCTAATGCATTAACTAGGAAATTAACATACACAAGTATTTCTTTGCCCTCAATTTCAGAATGTTAGATATGCTTCGACAGACTTACTGTACAGGAAAAAGACTGCTATCTTTGTACATCACAAGCCAATCTCAATTTTGGTAAAATGCAGTGTTTCACTGTAAGAAAAATGAATACTACCAGTTGGATTTTCATAATACTTCTAATAATGTCAGCATTATTCACTGGCAAAATAAGGCTTGTGCCAGTGCAAAACTGCAACATCACTTGAGATTCCTCAAGTTTTTCAATGGCGTAAACAATTGCTGCATGTGGATGGACCAGCCTGTAACATGCATCATAATCCTGTGCACTGCAGGGGCTACAGTGTGGGATATGAGAATTAACTATATAAAATATTGTGAAGTATGAGTTGGTCCAATATGTGCCATATCACTGCTGGAGTAACAAATGGCATGTGACATTAACAGCTCACAATCCCCTCTTTTCAGTTGCAGTACTATAATGTCTATACTCTAAGGCCTACATAGCTCTTGTTCTCATAAGGCACTCCCTACAACTCCAACCAATATTCTGTCCAGAAAGAATGGCAATCATTTTCCTTGGCCATACACATGCAACATGATACTACAGCCAAAGGCAGGCCTTCACTCTGATCTCTACACCACTTTGACTGTCACAATTCTTGTGTACTGACAAAAAAGCCAGCCTCCATGTTTTGCCAAACAACTGTCCCTATTTGCAAAAGGAAATGATCCACTGCAAAAATATAACGCCTTAAAAGCTGGTTCTCAAACATCAATTTCTGCTAAAAATCTGGCATTAAGGAAATACAAGTTATGAGTGGGTAACAGCAATGAATCTTTAAGATGCAGGCCCACCTTCAATGAGGTACAATTGTGTAAGGAAAGTACAGTTTTGTTAGAACCCTGAAACAAATATAGATGTTACAGTAGTTTTACTGTTACAGTCTTCACTCTTGAGATATCCCGATGTGCAGGTAGCCTGCAACTTCACGGTTTTCTACAGCTCTTCCCTCTTCCAAGATTTTGGCAAACACCTTTCTTCAGGCACAAGAATTCCAGCAATATAAACTGTGCACTGACAGAAGCTATTTTCAGATTTTTCTTGTTCCAGCACAATCATGAAGAAGTCCTCTGGCCTCAGAGCACTGTGGGCCACGTGGTAGCTCCAGCAGTGGACTGGTCCATCCCAAGAGTGCCCCACTTTAGAAGCTCCAGAAATAAGGGTTTGCAATCAGGAAGAGTGCCTGGTTTTACACAGAACAGGGGCAGAGCAAAAGGATAGGACTGCCACCCCAACCCCAGGAAAAGGTGTCAGAGAAGAAGGGAGATGGTAGGATTAACAGGGAACATGCACTGCTACAAGGAAACCATTCCAACATTTACATTTATGGTAAGTTCCTAACACAACTGTATTGTGTTGATCATAATAGTCACTGTTGCAATAATCACTTCTGAGAAAGTTCCCAAAGCATTGAGGAAATGGTGGTGGATTAACTACTTAGAGATCAGTCCTTGCAGGACAGACAACAAAAATCTTGCTTAAGCTCTGGATGCATATCTCAAATTCTAATACTTAGAATAAGTGTGTACTGAGGACCAGGCTGCTGCTTCTAGGATGGCCTGGCTGAAAACTCCCTTAAGAAAAGCTGTGGTGACAGGCATAGCTCTGGTGGTATTTGCTCTAATAATATGGCTTGGCACTTTTCCACGGTGCTGATATCAAAAACAATACATTTTCCCGTCCACTTGGAGACAGCTTGTTTATTGAACAATTCCCTTTTGCAAAACAGACTTTCAGCTTGTCAGTTTTCCTGAATTTTTTTCTTCTATGCAGGTAAAATCTCAGCTGTCTGTGCACAGTAAGGGAATGCAGGGTTCACTCTCTCCTGAATTCTACTGAGAACAGCATTTTACAAGAAAGAAATTGGGTAGGGCAAAGATGTTGCTCATTCAAAGGGGGCAATGTCCATTTCTCTAACATGTAGTTAAGGTTCTATGGTGTATGATGGTGTCATCTGTCTCTTGGGTGGCCTAAGGATCACTCCGCTCAAGAATTGCTTAAAGTATGGTGTGACGTCCCTCTTCTGAGACAGCAATCAAGGAGCCTCAGTCCTCACCACTGACACTGGTGAAGGACTTTGACTTGGAACAAAAATGGATACACACAATATTTTCAGATGCAGCTCTCTGCACCAAGCACAATTTCAGTTATGAGCACACACGGAGCAAACTCAGTCCTTGGGCTAGGCTTTCCTCTCTCCAGACACCTCCAAGACTTCACCTTTCTCTCTGCAGAAACCAGTGATCTCTGTCCCTGCTCCAAGTAACTGACAAACACACACACACACAGATTTACACACACACACACACACACACACACACACACACACACACACACACACACACACACACACACACACACACACACACACACCTGGGAAAGACTGGTGCAGATTTAGCAGTTATGCCCCTCTGCCCAGGCTATAATGTAGATTCACTGCCACCAGCCAGCTATTTTAAGGCTCTTACAAGGATACCCAATTATATCAAGTAAAACTAATACAAATACAAATGGTAGTATTTGACCAATGCAGCAAGACTTTCAGGAGCAGCCACAGTGTCGCCACATATATACAGGATCATAGGGAGTTATTAGGCTAATGGCTCTAGGGCCTTTCCTAGCCAGGTTCTTCCCTTATTTTCTCGATCAGCACCTACTGCCCCTGACCAAGAGGGATAGAGGTGGAACCCCCAGGGTGAATTTACGATTATCCATCCAATCGCCCAGATTACGTTTGAAGAGGGCCAATGAGGTGCTCTGTCTGATATGAAGTGGGAATCTGTTCCAAAGGTGTGGTAACCCCTGGGAGACAAATCTATCCTTCCAGCAGGTTCTACTAATGTGACATACCAGGTTAATGTCTTTAGAGTGAGTAACCTGTGTACCATTTGACTTATGGAGATGCATTTTCAATAAAGCAGGGTCAGAGATTGACTTGTATGCAAGGCAAGGGTCGCCTCTGAGTAGTCTGTCTGAAACAGAATAAAGTATCAGTGACTTCAGATGATCGACATAGGACAGATGCTGAAGACCTTGAATTTTCCTTGTGAGGAACCTTTGCGGTTTCTCCAATTGCTGCAGGTGCTTGGAAAGGTACATACCAAAAGAAGCTTTGTACTCAGTTATTGGCATGATGAGGGAAGAGTACAGGGAGGTTATTATTTTTTTCTGGAGGCAATGCCCTTACTTATGAGATGAGCCATTTAGAATGCCCTTCTTACCACTGTGGAGACATGGTGGTCAAATGTAAGTTTCTGTCAACCTGTGTGCCCAAGTCTCTTAACACTGAGTGCGTACTTAAGGCATTGCTATTGATGGGGTAGTTAGCACTGAGTTTAAGGCCATGACTTTGGCACAAATCATGTATTTGAGTAAAACCCTCTTGTAGGATGTTGACATCATTTGGAGATTCTATGACCACTCCCAGTTTGCAGTCATCACCAAACTTTGTCAGGTACAGACCTTTAGTTTTTGCTTGTATTTCAGAGAAATAGATTTCAAACAGTAGATGTCCCAGGACTGATCCCTGTGGAACACCACTGGTTACAGGTCTGCTGTTAGAGGTGGATTCCCTTATTTTGACTATATGAATTCTATCAGTGAGCCAGTTAGTGACCCATCTAATGATACAAGGGTTGATGCCTAGCTGGGTGAGTCTGTCAATGATGCCTGAGTAGGGGATAGTGTCAAATGCCTTGGGTAGGGTGTATGCAAAAATTTCCCCTCGTCCAGGGCCTTGGTGACTATCTCAAAGAAGTCTACTAGATTTAACAGGTGTTATCTCCCTCTGACAAATCCAAACTGAGTAGGGTCAAGTGTTTGGAGATTACCTATATCTTTGTTGATAAGGTCCATGAAGATTCTCTCCATAGTCTTGCAGATAAGGCTAGTCAGGCTAATAGGTCTGTAGTTTCCGGGGTCAGGAAAAGCACCACCTTTGTGCAAGGGAATAACGGTGGCCATTTTCCATTCAGCTGGGATGAAGCTGGTGCTTAGACTATGATTGAAAAGAGTACCCAATGGCATTGCTAATTCTTGTTAGAAACCATGCAGGACACAGGACATACAAGTACTCTCAAAGGTTGAAATATTCTCTAAACAGACCAGCTACAATGAAAAGTTTAAATATATTTAATAATAAATAAAAGAACATGAGAATACTGAATATCTATTTACAATAAACTCCAGTTTCAATCACAGGAAATATTAAAAATAATACAGATGAATAGATGTGCACTGATAAAGAAAAACAATACCTAACTAATCTCACTATATTTTGCTGATGGATTAAAGAATTACTGTTCCCTAGTTAAGTTACTTACTACAGCAAGGCAAGATAATGTGGGTGAGTGGTCTTGTCAGTTATAATAACAGAGACTGCTGAGTACTGAGTGTCACTATCACATCTCTCACTAATATCCAAGTATCATTTCAGTGCTGGCTATAGAATAACATCACATCTGGTCACCTGACTCTGGTTCCCATGCTACCCCCTTTACTAGAAGCTGAGCTAGAATCTTGCACATGTGTCACAATACACACACACAGAGCTTTGCTAAGATGTGTTATACAATCTGGAAACTGTAAAACAATTCTAACACTTCCACTCTTCCTACACAGCTACCAATCCTGGCTTCTAACAGACATTTCATCTCTGACTCCAGTCAGAACTGTAAGATACAATCTTTATAGTCTAAACTAGGTAATGTAATTTTAGACTATTTTTCAAAGTTAGGTGGATTGAGATAACTTCATTTCTTCCAGTATCCTCTTTTGCAATATATTCATTTCAACTGTTACAATACAGTCTGACATACAGATGTATTTCTTTTATAGGCTCATATAGGTTCGTACTAAGCTAACTGCCCTTGCGAGCCATTTTAAGCTTAGCCAATTATCCCTTATGAGACTCAAACCCTGCACCTTGTGTTTGTAAGGCAAACACCTTAACCATTATGCCACCCCTGACAGGCAGGACCCACTTTTGGTACATTATTTTAACACAAGTAACTTTACAAATAGATTTTCAACACAAGCACCTGTACAAATCAGTTTGATAAACAAATGACATAACATTCTTTACAAAACTCCACCTAGCTATGTTTGCATATGTTAAATATACACTGCGCTAGTCTCTCTGGCATAGCTGGCACTACCTCACATCATCACAGATGTCTAGAGTAAACAGTCAGAAGGGGGTCTATGGGTAAGCAAGATGAAATAGCAGAATAATGGATGTGTAAGCTAAGCCAGATTTGTGGATGTCTGACAGGCATTACTGAACCAATACCGCCTTTGCCTTTCTGGGCCTTAGGTCTCTGGAGTGGCACCAAAAGGAGAGCCTCTTCCATTCTGCTAAGTACAATTTTCTTTTAATGGGCTCTGAATATTGGTACTTACCTAAAGATTATTGCAAGATCATCCAGGTTGTCAGCCTCAATACATCCAGACTGGGGTGTGTAAGGATTCTTTGTTCTGAGTTTGAAGGTTCACTCACTGAGGCAGTGTCGCATTGCTTTTCTCTTGTCATGTTGTATGGGCGATAGAACCAGAGATGCCTTGGCTAGAAGGGAATTATACATAGCTTTCTGAACTCTCATGCACTTTGGCAAGACTCTGGGGATCAAGAGTATGACAGGGAAAACATAAAGAAAGAGGCATGTCCAATCCAGTGGGAAGAAGCTACCATCTAAGCTTCTAGACTTGCTAGCCTTGAGAAAAACTGTCTCTGTTGCCCAAAACATAACATGTAAACAATAAGTCTTTGTTCTGCACACCCCACCTGCTGGTTAGAGCTAGAAAAGCTTCCCTGTGTAGTATCCATTTGTGGAGATTTTCATACATTCTGCTCAACTAGTCTATGTATGTTGCCATTAGGGAAATTTTTCCCTGCACTGGAGATTTCCTAGAGTGCATGGGTAATCTTCACAGTGGGTAAGTGTGAGTGCCCCTCTGTTTCCATTTGTACCACATCACTGTGGTGATGTCAATTTGTACTCAAAGGATTCCCTTGTGCACGGTAGAGAGAAAGGGTAGAGAGCCATTATTCACTTCTTGATGTTAATGTAATGTATTTTCTACTCATCGTGTGTTGCCAAGACCCTTGGACTTTGAGGCCCCTTATATGGCCTTCCCAAACCATGTCTCAGGAATCTGTTCTCGCTGTCATAATATGCTTCATTTCCTGGAAGAAAATTCTCATAGGTTCATGGATTAATACTAGGATAACTACTCTTGTGGACCATTTTAAGCCTATCAATTACCTGATGTAAGAATCAAACCCTGTACCTTGTATCCGTAAAGTAAATACTTTAACCATTATACCAACCTCAGTCATGTTCAAGAGACCGTACTGGGTCCACCATGAAATTTCTTGTCTAATGCATGGCAGCAGGAGAATAATGGTTTAAAAGTACTGGAGATGTTGACTCCACCTACTTCTTAGAACCACTGTAGCTTTGTAATGTAAGAACACCCAGTCCCAGTTCTACAAAACATTTTAGGGAGAAGATAAAGGCATCCAAGCCACCTTGGTAGACCTCTGCTAAGATAAGGCAATTGTCTGGATAGAGAATGATCTGCATGCTCCTTGCCCTGCAGAATACAATCACTGACACCAGAAATTCTGTGAATACTCTGAGTGCTGTGGACAGGACAAAATGAAAGGCTTTGAATTGATGATAATGGTGTATTCCTGCTACAAATCTTAAAAATTTTCTGTGCTTTTCGCTTTTAGAGATGTAAAAGTATACATGCTTTAAATCCAGTGTTGCCACGAATACTCCTTGTGGAATCAAGTGCAATAGGCCCTGCAAGGTGAGTATTTTGAATTTCGGCACTTTCATAAATTGGTTGAGATGGGAGAAATCTAAAATGGGTCTCCATCCTCCCTTTTTTCCTGTCTGGAATAAGATCCTGAGCTTTTCTCCCTCATGGGCACTTTTTTCTATAGCCCCTATGTCTAACATGTCTTTGATCAGCTGAGGTATTCACTGAATCTGGCTCTTGTAACTGGTAGAATACAGTGGATATAAAAAGTTTACACATCCCTGTTAAAATGCCAGATTTTTGTGACATAAAAAAATGAGACCACAATAAATCATTTGAAAACTTTTCCCACCTTCAATGTGACCTATAACCTGTACAATTCAATTGAAAAACAAACAAATATGTTAGGGGAAAAAATATAAAAAATAAAAAACGTACAATACGTTGGTTGCATAAGTGTGCACACCCTTAAACTAATGCTTTGCTGTGTGTGCACACCCTTAAACTAATGCTTTGTTGAAGCACCATTTGATTTAATTACAACATTAAGTCTTCTTGGTAGGGGTCTATCATCATGGCACATCTTGACTTGGCATGATTTGCCCGATCATCCTTGCAAAAGCACTCAAAATCTGTCAGATTGTGAGGGCATCTCTTGCGCACAGCCCTCTTCAGGTCACCCCACAGATTTTCTATTGGATTTAGGCCTGGGCTCTGGCTGGGCCATTCCAAAACTTTAATTTTCTTCTGGTGAAGCCATTATTTTTTTGATTTGGATGTATGCTTGGGGTCACTGTCATTTTGACAGGTGAAACTGCTCTTCATCTTCAGCTTTCTAGCAGACACCTGAAGGTTTGGGGCCAAAAGCGACTGGTATGTGGAACTGTTTATAATTCCCACCGCCTTGGCTAAAGCCCCAGTTCCAGCTGAAGAAAAGCAACCCCAAAGCATGATATTGCCACCACTATGCTTCACTATGGGGATGGTGTTCTTTTGGTGAGGTGAAGTGTTGTTTTTGCACCAAATGTACTTTTTGGAATTGTGGCCAAAAAGTTCAACCTTGGTCTCAACAGGCCATAACGCATTTTCTCACGTGCTTTTCGGAGACTTGATGTATTGTTTTGAAAATTTTAGCTGGGCCTAGATGTTTTTCCTGTGTAAGAAAAGGCTCCCGACTTGTAACCCTACCCCATAGTCCAGACATATGGAGAATATGGGAGATTGTTGCCACATATAGTACACAACCAGTACGTGCCAGAAATTCCTGAAAATACTTCTGTGTTGCTGTAGGTCTCTTGGCAGCCTCCCTGGCCAGTTTTCGTCTTTTCTTTTCATCAATTTTGGAGGGACGTCCAGTTCTTTGCAATGTCATTGTTGTACCATATTTTTTCCACTTTTTGATGACTGTGTTCACTGTGTTCCATGATATATCCAATGCTGTAGAATTTTTGTTTACCTTTCTCCTAACTGATACCTTTCAACAATGAGATCCCAAGCTCTCTTTGAACCATGGCTTTTGCTGTAGCAGGTAACTGAGTAAAAGTCAAGAAAATCCTACTAGAACAGCTGAACTTTATTTGGGGTTAGTCTCTTTAATTGATGGTAGGTGTGTACCCAAGAAGACTGCTGTAATTAAATCAAAAGATGCTTCAACAAAGTATTAGTTTAAGGGTGTGCACACTTACACAACCTGTGTATTGTAAGTTTTTTATTTTTTTATATTTTTTCCCCTAACATATTTGTTTCTTTTTCAATTGAATTGTATAGGTTATAGGTCATACTAAAGGTGGAAAACGTATTGAAATTATTTATTGTGGTCTCATTTTTTTTTATATCACAAAACCTGGCATTTTAACAGAGCTGTGTAAACTTTTTATATCTACTGTACCTCTGACCTGGGGTCTGTCTAGAAACTGTTGACTGTATTCCTCCTCTAGAATGTTTCCAATTTAATTGTGTAATTGTCTCAAATCGCAATAAAGGTGGACAAGCTTCTTCTAAGTTTTGGGAGAGGAAAGGGGGTTAGGGCAGAGGTGAGCTTAAGACAGGAAGGCATCCATTCTTCAGTCTTGCCAGATTCCTCGGGTGGGGATGGGGGCTGTGTCTTGGCCTTGACGAGCCCCAGACTTTTCCTTACACTTAGCCTGACACTCTTTTTTTATACATACCTCCCTTGCCTTTGCCAGAACTGGTGGGTTCCTGTCTGTGATTACAAGACCATGTTTTTGGCTGAGAAATGACAATCTGCCTAACAAACTAGATATTTCTTCCATCTCTTTCTATTTAAGTACCTCTTGTGCAGAATGACTGAAGAGGAAATCCTTATGTAAAAGGATCCCTGAATTCTCACTGTCTGGAAGGGGGGGGTCCTCAAACAGGCATCTCTCCTAATGACTGTCTCCATGACTGCTGTACTGCAGGAAGCATCAGCTTGGAATGTTTGGCCACCTAGTTGGAGAATTAACAAAGGTCTAACACCTCCTGCTTTAAGTCTTTATTTTTGATTCCCCCTCCACCTTGGTCCTCATCTCCTCCACTAACGTCTATTATTAACAGAGAATGCACTGAAAACCAGGACAGCAGCCACATACACACCCACCATATCTATCTAGAGCTCTGTTCTCTTTTCTCTTTACCATTTGGGATATGATTCCTGACTGGAACCTCAACTGGCTACTTGCTTGGAACCCAAGTTCACCACATCTGGACGGCTAAAGGATTTTAATATAGATACTTATGGGAATCCAGGTCCATATAAAAATGGTCAGGCTTCCTAGAAGCAGAGGGAAGAGAGTTGGGCTCCAAGGATGCATTTCCAAGATTTCCTTCTATCCTTCAAGACCTCTAGCACTGGAGGGACAGCTATGGACCTAGGTTTAAGGAGAAGCATGAAGGCCTGTATATTTGCTGGGCTTCAGTCTACTCCCTGAAATCCAACTGAAAAGTCACTTTCATTTTGTAGAGAGAGTGTCACAAATGAGAAGTCTTCTGGTAGGAAATCAAAGGGCAAGGTGTCTGAATCTAGGCCTCAACTAATGGTAACCTGCCCACATAGGCCATATAACCAGGTCTTTGAATCAGATGAGTCAGATTCTACCTCACAGGGATCTTCTTCTTCTCTTTTTAGGAGGAACTCCTGATTCTGATGGCATTTCTAACTCAGAACTCTTAGATTTCACACCAAGATATAAAGACATCTAGGTTTTAACCAACTGAACTAGTGTAGAGGGGTTGGGCCAAGGTAATGCCCAGCAAATTGGGCTGCACCTGCTTAGGCTTTGTTGCCTTATGCCTACTAATTTCACAGACTGATACCTTTGAGGCCTCTAGCCTCAGGCGGGTAACCAAAATCTCAATGCAGACCCCGGGAAAATCCTTGTGGGCATACATTCTACTGATCCTACTTCCTCTTCACAAATCAAAATATAGGACTTTGGAGCAATAGTATCACTGGCCATTAAAGGTAAGTCAGAGATTTCTATCTTAGAGGACTTGCCAGACACTGAAGGCATGGTTGCTACAAAACAGACTTGCAAGGGCCTCAATATGGATTTCATAGTCAAAGGCTGCAGAAGCACCTCACCTAGCACTGAATCTTCAGACCACAGAAACCATGAATCATTGATGATGCCCACAGTTTCCTTTCTTTTCTCCCTCTATTCTGAATGTTTTTTTTTTTTTTCTTCCTCTTTAGAAAACAGTATCCCGGGAATCTTGGATAATACCATAATGGCCCCAAAAACAGACTTACACTTCCTTTTTGACATCAAACCCATGGAATAAATACTAGAGAAGATATATTGTCCTTGGAGTAAACACCATGCAGTGGGAATAGGGGTGTATTCCATGTTTCAGTCTGAAGCTAAAAAATATATACTAATAACCTCTGTGAAGCATTTGCTTACCACAGTTTAGGCAGTTTTAAACACAGAAACAGTTTCTGAATTTATGTCAGACATTAGCTACCTATATACATGTAAAAAATGAAACAGAAACCCCTTGTAGGGTACTTGCCTACATAGCTCTCAAGAAATCAGGGACAAATCTCAAGAGAATCTGGGACAAATTCAGAAATAATCAGGGACAATCAGGAACATTTTTAAAATATTAATAATCTTAACTTAGGACATTGACAGAATAAGAGAATGTGAAATAATACATATTTTTGAAATAAAATAAGTCTATACCTAATTATTGATGTGATGTCCCCACTCTGGGCCAGTAATCAAGGAGCATGAATCCTCATCACTGGCACTGTAGGGGGACATTCAGTTGGAACAAAAATGGATACACCTAGTATTTCTAGATGCAGTTCTCTGCATCAAGCACAATTTCCCTTAACAGCACATAGGGAACAGAGTCCAGAGCCTGTTTTCTCACTCTGTCCAGATCCCCAATAAGACTCTCCACAGCTATAGGGTTGAGTCCTCAGCCAAATATCCAAGCCATGTCATCCAGCCCTCTCTGTGAAAACAGTGCTTCCTACCCCTGCTCACACACACACACACCCACACACACACACACCCACACACACACACACACACACACACACACACATCTGGGAAAGGCTGGCATGGATTTACTAGCTATGCCCCCTTCTACCTAGACTATAAGGTAGTTATACTGCCACCAGACACCTCAAAGCGAGCTACTCTAAGGCTCTTACAAGAGTACCCAATTATACTGAGTGAAATTAATATTAATAAAAATGATAGTGTTTGGCCAATGCAGTAAGGCTTCCAAGAGTGGTCACAGTGTCATCAAATACTGTATATACAAGTCTTCTCAAAGTTTAAAATATTCTTTAAAAGATCAGCCACAACAAAAATTTCAAATGTATTTAATAATAAATAATAAAAGAACATGAAAATACTAAATAATTATTTACAATAAACACCAGAGTTTCAATCACAGGAAATACCGAAAACAACACAGATGTACAGGTTCACACAGTTACAGAAAAAACAATACTTAACTAATCTCACTATACTTTCCTCACTGATCTAAAGCATTATTATTCCTTGGATACTTACTAGAGCAAGGCACGATGAAGTAGGTGAGAGATCCTTCTTTGGCAAGTTACAACAATGGAGTGCTCTGGGACTTCAATCTCACCTAGTATTAAATATTATTTTTATTGATTGATTACAGAATGACACCACATACATCTGGTCATCTTACTTCTGGTTGCCAAGCTTCCCCCCAGCTAGAAGCTGTCATGATTGAGCACATATGTGTCAATAATACACACACACACACACACACACACACACACACACACACACACACACACACACACACACACACACACACACACACAAACACTCACAGTCTTGCTAAGATCTGCTGCAGCTCTTGGAAGTCATAAAAGAATTTCAAGCCTCTGCCCTTCCAGAGAAGCAATTAGTTCATCCTAATGACAATGCAAGTAGCTTCCTAGTACATACTTTTTGTCTCTGGCTGCATTGAGAACTGTAAGATATAATCTTTATGGCCTAAGCCAGGTCATTTATTTTCAAACTATTTTCAGAGTTTGAGCTTAACCTTTTCTCTTCCAGTATCCTCTGTTAAAACATATACATTTCAACAATTACAATAATTCATGTATATTTCTTTTTCTGTCCAGCAAGGCACACTGTTGGTACATTTTAACACAAGCAGCTTTACAAATACATTTTTCAACACAAGAAACTGTACAAATCAGTTTGATATACAAATGACTTACAATTCTTTACAAAATTCCAGCTAGCTGTGCTGGCATTTGTTACATATCCACTGCCCTACTTCTCTTGGCATAGCTGGCAATACCTCACATTGTCACAATTGTAATTATGTATTATGTTTAATTCACCACCTTTTCACCAACAGTCACCAGCTGTAGGAGGAGTTAAGAGGGACAGAGCTACAATTTGAGTCAAAATCAGTGACGACCCTGAAAGTCAGGGACAATTGAGAGGTATGCTTAGCTGTCCTGAGGAAAACCTACTTCAGCTGGGCGGTGGGCAATATGTGCTGTTGAGATATGAAAGCAACTGCATGACAAGAAAGATCTTAAGGTGACAATAGCTGACACAACCTTTAAAACAAAAAAGAAGCACCTCGTACGAACGACCGTCACCGAAGTAAAATTAATTGAATTTACTGATCCAAAGCACAGACCACAGCAGTACTATTCTAGTACCAGTTCTGGTAGCTTCTTTTTTGTTTTAAGTTTGTTTTGTGGCATCTGGACTTCTCATTTATCAGTTTGTTGACTCAACCTTTAATAAACTACTGACTTATGTGTATCAGAAAGATGGTATCAGCTGAAGCCCTTAGAGACAGAAGAGCTTTAGAAGACTGCCTGGCCTTGGGCTACATGCATAGCAGGATATCCCAAGAGTGAAGAGTGAAACAGTGAATACTGCAATGAACTTCTTAACATAATGATAAATGTCAGAACTTGATCACTGCTGTAGCCATCATTAGAGGGATTTCTGTTGCAGGTGGAGTCCAGACATCTGTCCAGTCTTCCAAAGCTGATCACCACCCCCCCGTCAGGGTGACTCCACCTTCCCTGAGAAGGCAACACATTCCTGGTACAAAGGTGACATCAGGTCACACTACTTGTAGAGCACTCTTAATTCATTCCCAGCCACATGCTGAATCAGAAATATTTTTTTAAAAAAGGGGATTATGCCACAAGTTACCCCAGCACCTGACTGCCTAACCAGCTGGGGAAAACCACCCTAGAAGTAGAGCAAGATAATTAAAAAAGGGTCAAAAGGTGCCATAGGAATGTGTGTGTGTGTGTGTGTGTGTGTGTGTGTGTGTGTGTGTGTGTAAGTTGGGTGGGTAAGCACCCTATGATGCCTCCAAAAATATAAGTCAGAAGAAGGAATTAGCAGCGTAACAGTTAGGTGGCTAATACACCTATTATTAAGGTAAATTCTTTACACAACTTTACAATGTTTTCATACCACTGAAGCCACAACAAGAAAAATTATTTTCAATGCTTTCCCTCCCCAATAGGGGCTGACAAGCGTACAAAGGAAAAATGCAAAAAATCTTCAAAGGATGGAAAAAGCCCATCCTGGCTCTAGACTGAATGTATGCACTGACAGCCATGAAGCAGTCTTGAAGAAGTCTTAGGTGTTTACCTCCCCTGAAAAAGGCAACAGCAGCTGCTATGCCAATAAGAATGAGATCTGAAGGGTCTCAGCAGTGTCTACCTATAAGCTGTGCAACAGAAGGATATGCAATGAACTATCTGGAGATTGTTTTTAGCACATCATTCCCTCCTTGCCTGCAGCAAAGTAAGCAAAAAAAACTGCTTTGTCTTCCTAGAAGCCTTGAATCTGAGGTTGGGAGTTCAGTCTTCATCACCTTCAAGATTATGCACAGCAGGACATAGCCTGGCATCTGAAACATTCTAAGAATACCTGACTCCACTCATTTTGCCCATAATTATGTGTCCCTAAGGCCCTTCTCAATAACTCTTTGCTGGGTGTAACTTGTAGCTGCATGTGAAAACAGCCATGTTCAATCATTTTTATTTAGAGTTTTGGGTGTATTTTTAGAGGTTCATTTTTGATTACTTTATCTAAACTATTTGCCTGGTAGATTCTGACTTCTCAAATTTTCTATATCAAAGTCAAAATGTGCTACAGTGGTATGTCTGCTTCCCCTCTCTTCAGTATTCACCATTTTCTTCTTACCAGATTCTTGTTGTGTAGATGACATTTGTTTCTCTGGTATACTGTTTGATAAGGATCACTGAACACAGGACCTTTTAATTATGAAAGCACTCCATGTGTTACTTGTTCCCGAGACCCAAAATGTTTCTATTGTAGCCTTTTGCAAACAAAACCTTACTTCAGATCACATATGATTTTTCTTTCCTGTTCGAGAGAAAATCTATTCCAGTGCTCTTTTTAGAGTGGCTTGCTTGGGAGATGTATGTAAACATGTTAAACCATGATGTTTAGGATTTTTGTTCATCTGGTAAAGAAACTTGTGGGCACAAATGTATTTTGTTAACATGGAACAATGCTCCTTTTTCTGGTTGCTCACCAGCCCTGTCCAGGCTTCAGTATCAGCTGTGGTTATATATTTATTTGGCTTCAGAACATTACTTCAGCTGAATGCTTACATTCCTTATCTGGCTGTCTACTGTCAGTGTCGATCTACACTTCAATATCAGCTTCTGTCCCAGGTTAAGCATCAATCCTCTGGTTAGCAGAAGATGACTCTTGACAGTGGTGACTCCCATGCTGACTTCAACCTCAGTTTTGGTTAGAAAAAATAAAATAAAATCAAACATTTTACAGAGCTAATCATTGGTGGCACTAAGCTCTGAACTCCATATTGACTTCCACCTCTGATTTGGGTAGAATTAATTTTCATCAGAGATCAACCCTTATGAATGTTGACATCTGTGTTGACTTTGGACCTCAATCTAAAGTTGAATGTTGGACATCTAGATTGCAGAGGTTGACCTTGACCATTTTTCTGACCTTGGCCCTTTCCATCTCAATAAGTCTTAGAGGCATTTCTTGACACATTTAGAGTCAACAGTTTATGGTCAAGCTTGGAGCTTGTCTCAACAGTGATGGTTCAATTCAAGGCAGGGCTTGACAGCATCAGAAATTAACACCAAAACACCAACCCTACCTTCTGATTGTAACTTGAGGTAGAAATTACTTGTAAATATGGCTATCTTATGTTGCAGCTTCCACCCTATTCTTGTTCAGATTGCCACTGGAATCCAGTTAGATGGCATACATTAATTTTCAGGTGAATCTATCTAAAGGCACTGTATTCTCTTGCAGTAAGCCTAGGTGATGAACTCACATATATGAGTTCAGAGAATTCTGTTACCTGCTACTGATTCCACCTGTCTCAACATATTCCATTCTTCCTCTTGTACTGTACGAAGGATCAGATTAGTTGTTTGGACATTTAGTCTACACCTCATACTACCTTGTAACACTTCAGTGTATGTATTAACACACCATAAGATTTCTCTAAATATATCCTTGATCCACTTGTAAGATGCAGCTGTATCCTTCTGGTCTACGTCAACATTAATTACACTTAATTCATGTCAGAAAATTCTTTCTGGCATTGACTGTTTACTTTCACTCTCTAGTTAAGGTACTGTTTTAGGGTTCAGACTGATGATCTGTAGCACTCCTTTTCATACTACAGGCAGCTCCTAGGCAAATGCAAGCATTTAACCAGATCATTACTTCACCGGGTCACCTGTTTGTAAAAGGTATCATAGCTACCTTGAAAAATTAGTGGTTAGGAGTCCCTTTTAGATTTTTGGTTTATTTAGGCCACACATCCCATTTACAGGAACAAATGTGTTTTCTTGATCATTATTCACAGCACTACTATACCATTCACATCAAAATCAGCATATAGGTGTGAGGCTATAGGTATGTACAGGTTCCATATGGTTTTCATGTTCTCAATCAGTGGAGATAGGACTTTATCACCTCAATATAACACATGGAGGCTAGGAATTTGTGCATATACTGCTATGTTTCAGGTTTCATGGAAAAAGTTTCCAATCCTAGGGAATCTGTTCATTTCTCTGGGTGATGGCAGAATCTATTCTTGAGAAATACTTTCTAGACATATTTAATCTGAGCCTGTTTATCAGAACTTTAAACCAAACTGCACCCCCTTCAAATCAATTTGCATTTGGCAGTGTGCAGTTCTGTTTTGTTCTCTCACAGGCTATTCTTATTTTATTACGTTTACATTTATTTAATAGGGGTAGTGCACTTACTAAAAAAATATCATTTGCAGGCACAACCTGTGTAAAAAAAAACAAAATTCACAAGTACAAAAACTACAGAATAAAAACAGTAGTGGTAAGTTCAGGCAGCAGACAACAAAAATAAAATAAATTAAATAAATAAAACAATTAAATACATTACCAAGTACAAAATACAGAAAAGACTAACGATACGATCAATGTAAGAATAATGCTAGATTGTAATCAGTGTAGATGTCAACTGCTCTCTTAATACTACTTTAGCAGTAACTTTCGTTTTCTATCAGGGACTTCTAGCCTTACAACACTGGGGTTTCAACAACTCTTGAAATATGGATTGTGGGTTAGCTCTTGGTCATGGATACAGTACCCAAATTCATATCCTCCTGTTTTGTGGCAAAGTTTTCTTCCACTTGTCTTCAATTATCACATCTCTAAGGACAATTTGAAAAATGCAGCAACTTACTTCACAGTCACGAGTCAAGTTTTTGCAGTCTTCGGTTATGAGATATGTTCTGCCTGCTATATTTTCCCAGTCTTTTCCCTTTAGCAGCATAGCTGTCTTATTTTTCATTAATTCAGTTTACAGTGAATGCTTTACATCTACTTTGAAGGATTTATCTGCACACAACTTCCTCTGCCACCATATGACTACCAGTAATACATAATTCTATACATTGCCTTTCTAGTCCTCTCTTCCTAGGCAGCCCTTTAACATTCTCCATTCCTGTAGTTTTAAATGTGTAGTGGACATTTCACACTCTATTAGAATGCATACAGTTCAATGCAATGGTCACAATATACTGACAAACAAGCAGGACTGCATGCACATTGCTTCTCAGCTGCATCTTTACCTATTAAGCCCAAAGACATGATAGCCATTAGTGGTACCAGACATTCTACAGAAGTTGCACCTCAGAGCACAGAGAGATTAAACTGTTCTGCTCTTTCAATCTAGTTGACAGAATTGTGCTGAATTGTTTTGGATGCATGGTTGGCTTAAAAGGGCTCCTACAGTCATTAGCCTAGAATTTACATATGAACAGTTTTCAGACTGCAGTGCATTCTGGGATATATATATATATATATATATATATATATATATATATATATATATATATATATATATTTTTTTTTTTTTATCATTTTATGTTCAAATTTTTGATCTACTTTGAAAATATAATGAGTACAGTTGCTGGCTTGGGTTTCTGAATCTACTGTTTTAGGTACATAGTTCGTCAAGTAGCCACTCCAAGGGTTTAGTCTTGTAATTCTGTCCTGAAGGAGATGAAGACAGAAATCCTAACCGCTAAGATACAAGTTACATGCTTACTACAATCACAGATATGGATGGGCAATTCCATATTCTGCACTACACTACACGTAACCCAAGTTATAAAGATGGGAACCAGAACACCAACTCATGGGCAGGGTGTCTTAGAAACGGAAGAAATAAGAGCACTACTGGAGAACAAACTAACCAACCTTATCACAATAGAGTTGTATCTAGCGATGATTTTAACAGCTCAAGACTGGGTGCTATACCTAAGAGACCATACAACAATAATAACAACAACAATAAAAATAATCAAAAACAACAAAAAAACTATTTTCGCCCATGCAACCAACCAACCAAAGAGGTATAAAATAATATTACTGGTCCAACTATCATTTACAACAAGACTGGAGACTTTAACATCTATAATTTTCTGTGTGTTGAAATGGATGATGCTTTGATTGAACTTTTAGCTAAGGGACAAACGTTTGTCCCCAGTAAACACATGGATTTAGTTCAAAGCATCAAAGATCTGAAGTTATTTGTAAGAAAACTTAACTTAAATTTATTACTAGGAAACTCACTGGCTTTAACTAATCCACTTAGAGTGGTGAGTGAATACAACCCTCCCTTACATCCTACATTGAATACCTTTGAGTTACTTATGGAATTAGACTTACGTTGTCTAAATAATTACCAAAATAAGGTATTCTATAAAGAAGTTGGATTCACTAATACTAGCCCGGCTGAGTTATCTTCTCTTATTTCATTCAAGTCACTAAACATTAAAGTGATAAAACCAGATAAGGGAGGCGGGCTAGTTATATTTGACAACTGTGACTATACTAATAGAGTAGAATTACTTTTAGAAGGTGAATCTTATGCCAAGGCGTCCATAAATGAAGTGAATACAGCATATAGTAGAATTAAAAATTACTTTAGTGATTTGTTTATGGACGGATATATTGATATTAGTACATATCACTATATAACTATGAATTGGCCTAAGATTCCTATTCTTTTTGCAACACCTAAAATTCACAAAAATATTGCAAATCCACCATTAAGACCGATTATAGATGGACGGAACTCTATAACTTATGCTTCAGCTAAAGTAGTTGATAACATTCTGAAGAAATATTTAAAAAACTGAACCTCAAGTCTGCAAAGACTCGTGGACCTTTCTTGAGAATTTAACTAAAATTGAATACAATGAGGAAAATAATTTTCTAACTATAGATGTTATAGATCTGTATACATCTATTCCCCATTTAGAGGGAATTGAATGGGTTAATCTGTTTCTTATAAGTAAAGGTGCACCAGCTAATGAAATCTTTACAGTTACAACTTTACTTGACATTATTTTAACTAATAACTATTTTACATTCAATAATAAACTGTATTTACAAAAATGTGGTGTAGCGATGGGCTCCCCTTGCGGAGCCAGTTTCGCTAACACTGTAATGGTGTATTGGGAAACTAACTTCATTTTTAAGAATACTGAGTGGACCCCATTCATTAAATACTATACTAGATTCCTTGATGATATTTTTATTCTTTTTCAAGGACAAAATGAAGTGACAAATAACTTTTTGAATTATTTAAATAATACTACTGATTTTTTCAAATTTACATCTGAGTTCCAGACTTTGTCTATTAACTATCTTGATGTTAATATATTGAAAGACCAAGAAGGTAGGCAGTATACTTCAAGAATACATAGGAAAGACGCCTTCTGTAGCTCGTATCTCCACTATAGTAGCCTCCATCCATCTATACAAAAGAAAGCCATAGTAAAGGGGCAGTGGATTAGAGCAGCCCGTAGGACAACATTGGATAGTGACTTTATAGTTGAAAGTAAACTATTGGAAACTTTCTTTACTGAGAGAGGCTACCCTAGTAATCTTATTATGGATGTATTTCAGGAGATTAAGTTTAAAAGAGACAACGGGATAATACTCCCAATTTTGGATACTAGAGACAGATTAGATAGTAGTGTGAGTGGACAGTCTAGTACTATTGTGGATTTGAATATGAACACTCATACACTAAACATTGACACTGTTAGTATCCTTGATAACGATGACAATGACGATAATAATAAAAACTATCATTTAAGTTTTATTACAACATTTTGTATAGACAGTAGTATTATGAAAAAGATACTGTACAAGAATTGGTTAATCATCCAACAAGATAAAAATATTAATTTTAACCTTCCAGAATATCCAAATTTAGTGTACAGGAAAGGTAAAAATATAAAAAATATTCTTGAGTCAAATAAAAAGATTGACTTTAATAACCGAAAAGGGATGTACAGTTGTGGTAGCTGTAATATGTGTAAATATATGACCTGCAGTGAGAATGTTACTATCAATGGCATCAAATACAAGATTAATTACAAACTTAACTGTAATTCAAAACTTATAGTTTATATGGCTATATGTACCCTATGTTCAGCGTTCTACATAGGAAAGACTGAACGCCGATTAAAGGAGAGGGTATATGAGCATACATATGCGATAGCCCACTGTAAGACAGAAAATGCTTTAGCTAAACATACCATAGTTTATGCAGGTCATACTTTTAAATTTACAGCTTTTGACCAGATTCAAATTGATATCAGAGGGGGTCCATATAATCTTCTATTAGAAGATCGAGAATTGTCCTGGCAATTGAGAATGAATTCTTTCTTTAAACCAGGACTGAATGTACACTGTAACATCGGATGCCTATTGAAATTGAAAAGTATAGATAGAAAATAAAATATGTTTTAAGCATATGTAACTAGTTCATAGTGATATGTTGTCCAATTTTATGAGTAAAAAACTTTTTAGTTATAAAAATATATATATAAAAAAATAATATGTATATATATATATATATATATATATATATATATATATATACATATACATATACATATATATATTTGTTTAGATATAACATATATATATATTTATCATTAAATAATATATATATTGTTATTAGATTTTTACTTTGTATTGTTTAACATTTGAATATTAGTCTTACTGAATTATTTAAAGTTTTTGTAAGGTACCCATTAACATATGAAAAATGTATTTAATTTTAAAGAAAGACCCATTATAGATGTTAGATTAGAGTGTTATTTGGTCATATCACTTTAAATAGTGTTTTTATTCTTAATTGATGTTGGTATATATTATTAAATTAATTGATTGTTTTTTGTCTGATGAAGTTGCTCCAATAGAGGGCGATGAAAAGCGCTTAACAATAAATGTAATTCCTTCACTTTTACGGTGGACTGCTGTGAAACCTTTTTTGTAGATTTGGTTTGTTTTTGATATTTTAGTTTGTGTGGAATTCCATATTCTGCATCATTTTCTCACAGTCCGTCTCCTCCCATCTTTTCTGGTGGACCATACTAATCTATATCTATTAACTTGTTCTCTGCTACCTTGTTATGTTTTGTCTTTGCTTTGCTCTGTCTCAACATGCACTTTAAGATAAATGGAAAAAGGTCCTTAAACAGACAACATTAGGAATAAAACAGCATGAGCCAGGTAGCCTGGGAAAAGTTTTGGAAGACAAGATGACAAATCTTGCCAGCCTTAATTCTGAAGGTGAAACTGCCAGTCCATATCTATATTACAGTAAGTATATACAGTATAGATGTGTTAGATATGTACACAAGTATAGATGTTTGAGAGATAGAGAGAGAGACAGACAGAGAGACTATTATAGTTGATATGGTGCTGAATTTGGTTGCTAGTATATTTTGCTATATCTATCAGAGGGGGATTTGATAATAATGCCCAGTTTGCAGTCATCTGCAAACTTGGTTAACCAAAGGTTTGGCTCCTGGGCTGAAAAGGAGTGGTTCCAGTACTGAGTGCTGAGGCTCACCACTAATTGCCTTCATATTTTGAGGTAGTGTCAGTCACCTTAACAACGTGGGCTCTGTCTTTCAGTCACCTGCCTATCCTCCTCACCACATAAGTATCCATGTTGAGGGCACTTGATTATTTATGATTTCAGCATGGGGTGCAATCTCAAATGTCTTGGACAGATCCAAATAGGCTGTGTGAAATGAATTCCCACTGTCTACTGTCCATGCAATCTTTAAGAATAAATTTACAAAATTTACATAGTCTCCCCTTGACAAAACCAAACTGTTGGGGGTCTAGATCAATGAGGTTTTTGATATAGTAGGTTATGAAGTCAGACATGAGGTGTTCCACGGCTTTACAAATCACACAATTAAGACTAATAATGGTCTATAAATTTCCAGAGTTTGTGATTGTGCTTATGATTCCCCTACACAAGGGTGGTTCTGTTTACCATACTTTGGGAACAAATCCTGTAGCTAATCATAGGTGAAATAAAGGATAGGTTTCTAAAGTTTGGCTCTACTGATCAGGCATCTAGGTAAATTATCTGGCCACATGGAAGCAGTATTTTTGTTTTAGAGAGCAATGTCAGGATGTGTTCCTCTGTAATCTTGGATGGCTATAAGGAATTCAGGGAATTATGGAGTTATGGTAGTTGTTTTGGGAGGATAATGTTGACACCGAAACTGCTAATATATTTGCTATGTCTATTGGGTCAAAATTGGTGGTTCCATTTTGGGAAAACCAAGGACACTGCTTGGTATTATTTCTTCGCTTCCTAATGTAATTAAAGAGGGATTTATAATGATCCTTGGCTTCACAGCATAAATTGCATTCATGATTTGACTTGCTCTTCTTGATGGTGGCTTTCAGTTCTTTGCTGATGTTTTTGGTGAAGTCTTTACATATAAGAATATTTAGATCTATTACAGGACTTAAGTTTTCTTTTCTCTTGCTGTATAGTTTATTTATATTGGCAGACCACCAGGGTGGTTTGTTTTTAATCTTCCTCACTATATTTGGCTTTAGTCTGTTTTACCCACTTTGCTAAGTGGGAATAGAAACCCTTTGTACATGTAGTAGCCATGGCACTGTCAGGACTGGAGAAGCTGTAAAAGAATTTCAATAGCATTCATCAGAGAGCTTAGAGGTTTAATCTTTTTGAAATCCATGAATCAGAAATCTTGACTTCGGTGATTTTACAGACTTTAAATAATGTTACAACTTTATGGTCAAATTTTCCCAAGGATGGAGAAATGAGAGGAAAGGTGCATGCAGTAGCTACATATCAGGTCAAGAATCTGTTGCCATCAGACTTCCAAGATGGCTGCACATTGAGCTCTCCCAGTGTGAAAAAAGAAACTTTGAAAAGCAGGCAGCAAAAACAATTTAGTTGTGAAAAATTCAGTTACTGGTTAGTGACTGCACTGCCTGGATGTTAATAGTGAAGAAATCTGTTGAAAGCAAGAGAAAACCTATCCCTTGTCAAGCTTAACAAGTAACTCATGTTCCTTTTAACCAACAGTAGCTGTTCCATCAACATCTATCCTTTCTCAATGGTTCCTATCATCACCACTCCCTCCCTTACTTCTCATTTGATTCTCTTCCTGGTTATTACTGAACACAAACTGATGACAAAATAATTTGTTTACACTAACTCTATTTATTCTCCCAACAGTAAATACACACTTCTACTCTTTAACAACTGGAATACTTTCATACCAACTGTAGCCCAGGATTGGGCTTCACAAAGAGAATCCATGGCCTCTAATACCTGTCCTATGTGGACAGGTTCAAATCACTATCACTCTACTCGGTATTGTACAGATTGCTCAGAGGTGATCTGTGTCTTATCTAAAAGGCAATCTCGAACCCTGCCCTACTAGAGATGCTCCATATCCATAAGTCTAACTCCTCGTGCATTATCTGCTTGAAAGGCCTGAATCTAATATGTGACATCAACAAAACCTGCTGGAGAGATAGGTTTGTCTCCCAAAAGCTGCCCAATCTCTGGAATAGACTTCCCATGTACGTTAAACAGAGTACCTCGCTGACCCTCTTCAAGCGCAACCTTAATGATTGGATGGGAAACCACAAATTTGTCCCAGGGGCTCCATCTGTGTCCCTCATTGACAGGGGTGACAGGTGCTGACTGAGGTTTCTTTTTTGGGAATAAACTCTTGGCTAGGCTTGTAAGGGCCCCAGGGCCATTAGCCTAGTAACCTCCTATGATCCTATCTAATATATACACTATAGCTTAGCTTGCATTATAACTTGACTAGTTGTAATATTGTAAAAGCATACAAACTATTCTAATTTCTATCTATTTTACTGTTTTTGTATAATTACTCTTAAAATATTGCACCTATGTCATGTTCTCTTTCACTGTATAAAAATCATCACTATTGTATGTTTTGTATGTAATGTTACTATGTGGAGCTTTTCTCCCAGGCCTCTGCTGAAAATGGGTTTCTGCCCAGTCAGACTTTCCCGTTAAGCATACAATAAATAAATAAATAAATAAATAAATAAATAAATAAAATCAGTTAAAAAAATGAGAAGAAAAACTCTATTGGGTAAAGCCTTGCAGTTATTCTACAAAAAAGCCGATCAGGTTTCAGCCTCTGTACAGGATATGGCTTCCAGCAATTGAGTTAAAAATAAATCAAATGCATTCAGAAGTATTTAAAATAAAGAAGACACTGGGGAATTACATACAATCAAATGACAAAAGGCTGGAAATAATATGAGATACTTTAAGTAGCTGTTCAGATAATCTGATAAAACTACAGAAATCAGAGTCTGTGATGAAGAAAAGATTGGCTGAATATGAGGGTTCTCGACAGCAACTGTTTTAAGAAATATTAAAGATAAAAGACAGAGCACGCAGAAAAAAGCTAAAATTTTCTGCTATATTAGAGAAACGGGAAGGAACAGACTTCTTTAATTTTATGAATGTACAAATAAGCAACTCAAATGATATTCTACAGCAGGATTTATTAATAGAAATGGCATTTCATGTTTATGGCCCATATCTGACCACGAGAAAGAGGCAAAGACATTATATTAGTAAAGATGCAGTCATATCAGCAGAAGGAGCTGCACCTGACAAAACTGTGGCAGAAGGATACCAGTGTTCATGGAAAATGATTACTCACTGTGCACTAGGCAGAAGAGAAAAGAGTTTATCCCTGCAATCAGATGCTGCTGAAAGGCAGATGTGAAATTCAAGTAACTATTTCCAGCTATCTTCATAAATTTTGTTTAAAAGGAGAAAATACAATCTGATGTTGTAAATCTTTGTTTATTCATTACCATTAAGACCTCGGTTCCGTCCTCGGAACCAATATGGCAGTTTCCAAGCTCGCGCCAGCCAAAAACTCTCAGCTAAGACCTACCCATAATGCCCCTCTCTGAGTTACTCCAGATCTCGTTTGCCGCATTCCTAGTCAGATGTGCTAGCCATCTCTCTCAAAGCTTAAGTAGAAAATTGTTAATTTTAAGACAGTTTCTCTTCAAAATTATTTAACTTTTAGTCAAGTTAGCCTTTTCTCACTGTCGCCTATAACCTAAGCCTATTTCCTACCCTTTTCCTTGGTAATTTAATTTTTTAAACTTATTGGGGCTGCCCCTCTCTTTGACAGGCATTTCCACCAGACCTCTTCAGCACCAGGCTATGTGTCTTCTCCCTCGGTGCCGTCCATGATATTCACCCCTATTTCAGTTCCAAAATCAGCACCACTGTCTTCGGTGCCATCCTTGGATCTGACATCGGCTCTGATGACTGTACCTGCTTCCGCACCATCCCCAGCCACGGTGCTGACAGTTTCTTCGGCTCCATCGACTCCAAAACTTGAATACCTGCCAAGGACAAGATACTTCCACTCCAGTGCATACTGTCTCGGTTCCAATAGCAGTGTTTTCCCTGTCGGCACTGTCCACCCTTGCTGCATCAGCTCCAGTGGAACTGATGCTCTCCCGAAGCAGAGCTTGGACCATCCGTACCTTGGTACCTAGCCCGGCGCCTATTTTCTTGCTGGCGCCGTCTATGTCCATGCTCCAATGGCTTCCAGTTCTCTCAGAACTCCTCACGGTGAGGTGTGACCCCAGTTCTGAGGCTGTCACTCCCGGTTCCGGACACCCATCCCTCCTCAGGTGGGCCTGCTGTACAGGTAGTGGACTCGCAGTCAGCACCAATGACATCGGTATCAAACTCTCCCCTAGCATGCACCTCTCCCTACCCTCTATTTTGGGACTCCGGGCACGGGAGTCAAAAGAACCCTCTTTGAAGGGAACCCTTTCTCCGGAGTCCTCTGAAGAAGATCCCACTGGGGAGCCAGAACAGAAGAAATGGTGCAAGAGGAAGCACCTTGATTCACTGGGGGAATCTATCACCGAAGACACTGATTGTGATGAGGGGGAAGGGACCCCACGGTCTTCCCCAGACAACATCTCATTTGGAGACATTCTCAAAATCCTCAAGCAGCGGAGAGACTGGAAGTCCTATAACCCTTCTTCTGAGGAATCGGTGTTCCTGCAGGCCTTCCATGCCTGGCCATCTACGTCCTGGGTGACTCCACCAGCAGATGACCTTGTTAAAATCATTGTGCAGCATGCCTGGAAGGCCCCAGACAACATAGAACCTGTCCCTCAGAGGCCAGACAAAAAATTTTATCTACACCTGAAGACCACCCCCACTGGTCCTAGCAGTTGACAGTTGATTCTATGGTCATGGTGGCGGCCACCAAGAGGGAACTGGCAGAAGATAGTTCCACTTTCCATCCTCCAAATAGAGTGCCCTGGACCATGGACAGACTTGAGAAATGGACCTATGCTTCAGCGCCATTCGGTCGCTGTACTATCTGGTACACTTTACTCACCTCCAAAGAGACTTAATTTCCAAAATGTCTCCCTCTTTGGTGGGGTACTGCCTGATGAGGTGCATGATACTGCCGCCTTGCATCTAGCTACCCTTGAATCCATCTCAAACTCCTCGATGCGTTTGATATCTCACTTCACCGAAGGGGCAGCTCAAGCTGCCACATCAGGCATTGTCATGAGACGTAATGCTTGGATACGGTTGTGTGACTTTGCATGACCCCTTTAAATCTTCCTTCATCAATGCACCTGTCTACGAATCTGCACTTTTTGGACCCAAACTATGAGACACACTTACATGTAGTGAGAAAGACGGAAAGACCTTGTCTGCTATGGGCATACGCCTTTCCAACCCCCAGAGGTCCTACTCCAGGAACCAGAAGGGAGGAAAAATGTGATTCAAGAAATCCCAAGGACCTTTTCATGACACTCGTGGTGAACAATCCCCCCGGGGCAGAGGGGGCAACTCATATGGAAGACGTCCCTTTTGGGGTAGATGGGGTCCTCGTAACCAGGGCACTAGAGATTCTTTCTCTGGCCAACCCTACCAGCGCTCCTGAGCAGCGGCCCGATTGCTTTCCTCTGGAAGCAGTCAGGGCTCATTTTTCTCTGCATCTACCAGCCTGGCATCTTATTACTGCCGATGTTTGGGTGCAGAGGATAATATGCAGAGGCTACCAAATACCATTCAATTTAACTCCCATCCCTGATGTGCCACCCAATCAGAGGGAATTAGCAGTCTTAGAAATAGAAAAGCTGCTAAGGAAAAGAGTCATCCAACCAGCACCACCAGACCAGACAGGATTCAGGTTTTACTTGAGGTTCTTTTTAGTGCCAAAAAAGACAGGGGACTGGAGACCAATCCTGGATATCAGCCTATTGAACAAATTTATCAAACTTCTAAATTTCCGGATGGTCACGATACAGTCCATTTTTCCCTTCCTAGGCAGGGATAACTGGATGTGCTCTATAGACCTCCAGGATGCATACTACCACATATAGATCACTGTTCCCGGAGGTTTCTCCACTCCCAGCTGGGAGCCAATCACTACCAGTTCAGGGCACTGCCAATCGGTTTCTCGACAGCCCCTCGAGTGTTCACCAAATGTATGGCAGTTGTGGTAGCTCATCTTCAACTACAAGGATTTCAGGTGTTTCCCTATCTAGACGATTGGCTCCTTACTGCTCTGGCCAGGAATCTTCTTACACTCAAGGTCTTGCTCTCTGCTTGGGGATTACAATCAACAAGGACAAATCTCAATGTCTCCAACAAAGACACTGGAATTCATTGGAGCGGTCTTTGACATAACATCCTGTCAAGCTTCTCTTCCCCTCACAGGTTTTCGAACATAACACACCAAATCCAAGACCTTCTTCCTCAGACCTAAGTACCAGCACGTCTTGTACTGCAACTCTTAGGCTCCATGGCGGTTGCCATTACGTTGGTACCACTGGAGAGACTGCACATGAGAAACCTACCATGCCTCCTTTCCACACAATGGTCGTTGCAAATTTACCCACTCGACCACATGTTACGTCTTTCAAACCGTTGCAAGGAAGAAATGTTATGATGGATGACAGGTTGACAGTGGCCTTTCGTTTGACACTCACGTTGCTAAAGTGGTTAGAAAGACCTTCTTCATTGCCCACCTGATTATGAAGGGATTCACATCCAGATCAAGGGAGGTCATTGTTCCCCTGTACTCTTCACTTATCAGACCAATGATTGAGTACAATGCCCCATTCGGAATGTATCTTACCCGACACCTGCAGCAATTGGAAAGACCCCAAAAGTTCCTCACCAAAAGGATAAAGGGTCTCAAAAATATGCCATATGCTGCCCGACTGAAGAAACTCCAGCTCTATTCAGTCGCATACCGTCTGCTCAGAGGTGACCTGTGCCTGACATACAAGGCCATGTCCAACCCGGAATTAATGGACATGCTCCACCTCAAAAAATCCAAATCCACCAGAGCCACAAGAGCAAGAGACTTAAACCTCAACACGGATATAAATAGGACGTGCTGGAGGGACAGATTCATCACCCAGAGACTCCTATGCTGTGGAACAGAATCCCGGTCCATGTGAGACAGAGCACCTCGCTGGCTCTGTTCAAGAGGAATCTTGACCAGTGGATGGGAGATCGTAGGTTTACCCCAGGGATCATCTCTGTATCACTGTTGGACAGAGGCACGGCAAACTAATGGGTATAGTATTCTTCAACCTAAGGGGTGGTGAAAGCCACACAACTCTGGCTAGGCTTATAAATGCCCTAGGGCAGATAGCCTAGTATGAACCTATGAACCTGTGAACATAGGTGACACCCCTCTAAAAACCTAGTGTCATTGGGCACCTTTACTCACAATGAATTTTCCTTTGATCACAATTGCTAAAAAATCCTTTTATACAACCAGATCAATTATCAGGGGCATACATTCTAGTCTAGATCCAAATAAATTATTATCCCTCTCTACTTCTCCCTCATAAGGCCAATAATAGAGTACAGTGCCCCATTCAGTATGTAGTTGCAAAGGCATATGATCCAGCTCAACAGACTGCAGTGTTGCCACACTAAGACAATCAAGGGCACACCATCCTTGAGCTATACAGACCACGTTAAAATGCTCTATCTGTCTTTTCTCTTTCCTATAGACTTTTGAGAGGGGATCTCCATCTAGTCTACTTAGGGATTACAAGCAGACTTGGAAGGGGAACTTCAGTAAATGATAGGGGAATGGAATGTAAAACTGGAGGCACATGGGTTGAAATGGAGTACAGATAAGACAGTTGTCATGACAGCAAAAGGGGAAGTGAAAGAAGTTGAAAATTGAATTAAAAATTAAAAATAGTGGAACATGTTAACAGCTTCAATCATCTGAAAGGAGTGGTTAAGAAGGGAAGTTTGAATGAGGACATTAAGGCTAGAATCATAGGGGTTGCCATGGACAAAGCTAAAACTAATGGGAGGATAATAGCCCAAAACCAGGGACAGTTTATGCGTACGAAGTTAAATAGCTGACAGAACAGATTTTGCATGTGCAGATTATGCATGTCCTCCCTGCTGTTGATTGAACTTAAAAA